>NC_133771.1:36781431-36814831 GCF_003597395.2 Chelonoidis abingdonii | reverse complement strand
GACTCGGAGAGGAAGGAAGGGATCCGCTGGGGTAGGAGAGGAGGCTGAAGCGGGGAAGGAAGGCAGGGGATCGGATGGGGATTGGGGAGAGGCGACTCGGAGAGGAAGGAAGGGATCCGCTGGGGTAGGAGAGGAGGGTGAAGCGGGGAAGGAAGGCAGGGGATCGGATGGGGATTGGGGAGAGGTGACTCGGAGAGGAAGGAAGGGATCCGATGGGGTAGGAGAAGAGGATCTGGCGCGGGACGGACTCAGCGTGGAAGGATCGGAGAAGACGTGAGGCGTACGAGTCACGGGCAGGAGGCCACTGAGGAAGGAGAGCCTGGGCGAGACCAAGGCGGGTTGTTGGCCCCGCCTCCTCCGGCCGAGCTGCCCAGATGGCGGCACCGTGGCCTGCGCTGCTCGGCCGGTTGCCGGGGAGACCAGTCTATGTCCAGGGCCCGGCTCGCCCTCTGCCTGCGGGGATGGGGATCACAATCCCCGCGGATCACGTCAGCCCCATGCCGGGAGGGGAGAGGGGACCGGCTCGGGACAGCTGCGGGATCCGGGGGTGGGGGCCGGGCCGGGCAGCCTGGGGACGCTATGAATTAGGAGACCTGCTCAGGAGCCCAGATCGCGTCTGTGACTAGCCCCCACCGCTGCCCTGGCTGGGGGCTGGGCGATTGTGTGTATTAGTCTCACCTGCCCTTGCCAGCCCGCCTTCCCCCGGGACCATGGTGCCATCGCCGCGGCCTCGGGCCAGCTACAGCCTGACGGGGGTGACCCCGGCCAGCACGGTGCTGGTGTACCGCAACGGGGACCCCTTCTACTCGGGCAGGAAGTTCGTGATCCACCATCGCCACGTGAGGACTTTCGAGGCGCTGATAGCCCAGCTGAATGAAGGGGTGGAGGTGCCCTTTGGGGTGAGGACTCTGTACACCCCCCAGGAAGGGCACCGCATCCGCAACCTGTCTGACCTAAAGCAGGGCGGGAAATACGTGGCCGCTGGGCGGGAAAAGTTTAAAAAACTGGAGTAAGTATGAAAAACTGGCTCAGCATTTAAATTTTCTAAAAATCTTTTTTTATTACCATAGTTCCTAGAAAACCTAATAGAGATCGGGGTCCCTTGCGTTAGGTGCTGTACAATTACAAAATACGAGACAGTACCCCCGAAAGCTACCTTTTAAATAGACAAAACCAACAAAGGGTGAAAGGGCTTGACACACTGTTACCTAAGATTACATAGTAAATCTATGGCCAGACACGAATGGAGTCCTACACCACTGCCCTCCATACCCACTGGACTACATTGCCAAACCGAAGCCAATAGAAGTGTTTCCAAAAGTTAAAATGAAAAAAATTATATCTAATGGAAATAGTTGGTTTTAAACAATTCTACGTTTCTCTATAGGGTTTGCAATCAAAATGTTGCTGCACTAAGAACCTGAAACTGACTGAATAAATGTGAAACTGACTGCATTGAGTTTTTACTTGTCCAAGCTACGAAAAATGCAAAAAGCAAAGTATAAATAGTGAAAAGTAATTTGCCTTGTTAAAATGTTAACTTATTATGATTACATATAATTACCCATTTCTTTATCCATCTGTAAAGTGTCCCATCTAGTGATGATAGTTTCAGAGCAGGTGGTGCCAACTCCTAGACCTTGTCTTCAGCAGGAACAAAGGTGTGTTTTTTAATTTATCTAATACATGGTAAAATCCTAGTGAAGACAGGGCAATATGTAGGTTTAACATGAGTTAATGTGTTAAAGGCCAGTTAGGCTTAAAGAGAATCTCCGGTAATAGAATAAGGACAAAGTTTGGATTTTACCCCAATAAGAGCAGTGGTACTGACAGGAATCGGTAAATTACAATAGGAAGGGCCTTCTTGCAGATACTACAGCTTCTAGGACAGGGGTAGGCAACCTATGGCATGTGTGCCAAAGGCAGCATGCGAGCTGATTTTCAGCGGCACTCACACTGACCGGGTCCTGGCCACCGATCCAAGAGCTCTTCATTTTAATTTAATTTTAAATTAAGTTTCTTAAACATTTTAAAACCTTATTTACTTTACATATAACAATAGTTTAGTTATATATTATAGACTTATAGAAAGAGCCCTTCTAAAAATGTTAAAATGTATTACTGGCACGCGAAACCTTAAATTAGAGTGAATAAATGAAAACTTGGCACACCACTGCTGAAAGGTTGCCGACCCCTGTTCTAGCATGTTATGCTCTATATTGAGCTTGAATGGAAATGATGGAGTTGTGATTCCAGATGTTCAAACAACTCCACTGCCTCTGCTATGTTTCATAGTTTAGCAAGGAAGAACAGAGTGAAATTAACAAGATTCCAGTCAGCTTCACTGAAAAACTGTAGGCAGCACAATTTCATGCACCAGCTGTGGTTGCTGCTGCTGGCTGGGGAAACTGGAACTTATTCCTGAGTAGATTTGGGCTGGTTAAATGCTGCAAAGCAAGTGTTGATGAACATTTATTTGAATTCTGAATTACTGTTTGATTAGACTGCATTTATGACCTTCATTGTGCTTTTTAAAAAACATTTGTGAATGTGTATTTCTTTTTTGCAGAAACTCATAGAGAATAGGTTTAGTTTGTATGAATACCCATATTTGTCTGGGATTTGTGCATGATCAAAATTTCGTTATTGTTTGTTGTTCCAACAGCAAGTAATTGAAAGGGACATAACTGAGCACTACTGATTATTTTCCCCCTGTATTTTGAACGTGAAACTGAAATTCAAATAGTAGAACAGAAATCAATTAATATAGTTTTTTATGAAGCCCAAAGATCTGATGTTGACACAGTGCTGGAAAGAGTGTAAGGTAACTGCTGCTATAGTGCTATCTGTGGGCCCATGAACGTTTTTGTTTATTCCAAATAATAGTTGCTTTTTGAACAAAACTTGGCATTGGAATCCATACGGGATTTTATAACAGTTTTAAAATAGAGTAGTTCAAATTTAGGGCCCAATCTTACAAACTGCTGAAGAATCTTCTGGAGAGGTGTTGTGCATTCTTAGTGCTGACTCAAGATCATAGAGAGGGTCTTCGCAGGATACTCAATAACTGAGCAATGTTCCTTTAAACTTACAATATCAGCATCTTAAAAAAATAAAAAGCTTCCAGAGACTCAAATAATATTGAAGCCCCATTGTGCTTTGCACTGTACACACACACAGTCCCTGCCCCTTAGAATTTTGAATCTAAAATAAATAGATAAGACAGACAAAGTCTGGAAAGAGGGGAGTATTATTTCCTCTTTACAGATCGGAAGCGAATTTCCAAAGAGTAAATGACTTGCCAACAAGTCTGTTGGAGAACCAAGGAATAAATCTGAGTCCCATTCCAGTGCCTAAACCACTACCTCATCCTTCCAATTTATAAAATATAGTAAAACTGACCAAAATCTGCAATATTTTGTCACTAATTAGGGGTGTTACAACTAGGCTAAAATGTTTTATGAAATAACTAATCTATTGAAACAGATGTATATGTTTTGTCTAATTTTCCTCTTTTCCCCCTTCCTGCAGTTATATTCATATAAGCATTAAAAAACCACAAAGACGAAAGAAGGTTGTGATGGTAAGTATATAACTCTTCAAACTACCCTTTTAACATATCATCAGAAGTTAGGCCATTAATTGGCCGTATCTTTGCTTCTTTCATAAGGAAAATTTGGAAGCCAAAAGAAAAAGTTTGCACTCCAGTACTCTCTAATCACTGGACATGTCCTTGAAATCTCTCTTGCCACAATTTCTCCAACAATTAACACCATACAGTTTTATATACGTGTTTCTCTAAAGAAAGGTTCACTATTGTAATGATTATTGTTTTATATCCAATATTTACCTGGCAAGGATTGGTAAACCTGTTAAAGCTTTCTAAATAAATAAATAGTTAAAAAAAGATTTCATTTGCAATGTTATAGTAGAAGATCATGTACAGTCATGACACTCATGAAGAACAAGACATGTGCCTGAAATTAATTGTCCCAAATTTTAAATTCCTCCACTTACCTTTGAGATACACATCACATTTGAAGTTTGTCAGGGCTTTTCTTGTCTGTCATGGCTTTCTGGATTACCTGTTCTGCTCATTGGATTACCTGTTCTGCTCATTCCCTCTGGTGCACCTGGCATTGGCCACTGTCAGACGACAGGATACTGGGCTAGATGGATCTTTGATCTGACCCAGTGTAGCTGTTCTTATGTTATGTTTTTTTACCTTGCACCTTCTATGGAAGTGAGACAGAAATGAGAATAAAAGCTAGAAAAATTAAAGGAGAGATTATGCAAAACTATTAAATGTAAACCTGTACATGACTAATCCTTAGTCTCTACCCACTATACCTCTACCCTGATATAACATGAATTCGGATATAACGCAGTAAAGCAGTGCTCCAGGGGGCGGGGATGCGGACTCCGGCGGATCAAAGCAAGTTCTATATAACGCGGTTTCACCTATAATGCGGTAAGATGTTTTGGCTCCCGAGGTCAGCGTTATATCAGGGTAGAGTTGTATTTATTATGCCTTTGAAATAGCAGAGTTGGAAATACCATAGCTGCTGTTTCATGTCTTCATCATCTGGTGGGCCAAGTAGCCTTAGTACTCATTTTGCAAACACATGTAGCCCTGTTTCCTGTATCTTGTATTTTGAATTTATCGTGCTACTGTATTTTGCATTATAGGCTCTGGTATTGCACACAATGCACAGTGTGGTAGCATGCTAAATTCAGACACAATAGGGCAAGTAGTGTTAACTCAAACTGACACATGAGTCCCCACCTCCTGGACTTCTTAGCCCCCCTTCTCCAAAAATAATTGCCACAGTTGGATCTTCTGGGCCACGGATCCCTGCCAGCCAGGACACAGATGCAGAGATCAAGGGGATCTGTGATTAATTTGCCAGTGCTTGGAGGGCCTCCAAGCCTTTAGAGTCTTCTGGGAAATTTCCCTTAATCCTCGGATACCATTCAAAACATGGTGAGAAAGGATTACTCACAGGAGAAAGTGGCAGGATCAAGACCATTGTGACAGAGTTTTTTCAAGGTACACACGACTTCTGTCACATGCAAAGAAATGCTGGAACGTCTCTAGCTTTAGAAAGTGTGCTTACCTTTGACTAAAAAATTCAGAAGTCTAATCCACAGACAAATTAATTGGCCTGGTGTATTTTAAGTCTCTCTTCACCTCTTCAGTCCCTTCTTCGCCTTTGGAACAGAATTCCAGAGCATCCTAACATTCTAAACTCCTCAACATGCTGCTTAGCTCAGAATCAGAACCTGCGTGAGCCTAGCAAGGTCTACATCATAGAGAACACACAGAACCCAGATTTGTCACTTGGTGTGTAAGGGAGGGAGCTCAGTTCTTCACTGGGGCTGTTAAATATGCATGTAGGTTTTGATTGAGGTTGTAAGACTTTTTGGATGATGGGGATTACATCTTTCTTTTTCATTTTATGCAGTACTGAGCCCACTCTCTGTGCTCAAGAAATACTTGCAGGAGGAGCTGGTATAGTTTGCCTAAAATTTTGAATGATAAAGGATTCTTTTAACCTTTTCTTTGAGAATTGTTAACACTTACTAGTACTATGTTGTATGTAGAGGGTTGGAGAAAAAGCCAGTTTGGGTTCCCTTCATGACACATGGCCCCAACAGCTCATCACCCTGCCCTGCAGGTACCACATGGGCAAGGAGACCCATGAGGTGGGAAAGCAAGAGTGCTAGGCTGCATATTGCCCCAGCAACTCATCCCTTCAACTCTGGCAGAAAAGGCTTCCCCTGCTGCTAGCTTATGTAGTTGGTCCTGTAGGTTTGTTTGTTTGTTTTTGTTTTTTTGAAGTTCTAGTTGTCTCTCCTGAAGCCTCAGGGTTCAAACAGTGCAGCTAGTGCATGATGGGGAGGTTGTTACAGTTGTACAGAACATAATTTGTTTTAATCTTTGTCCTTATGGCCACCCCTCACAGGAAATTGCATTTAAAAAGAAGGTGCAGGGAGCAGGGCGGAGGACAAAACATGTTGAAGAGATGTTACTTAGGTTGCAAAGTCAAGCACTTAAAAGTCAGGAAATGCCAGATTTACAGTTGCCTATGCAATCTTAATTTAGCCCTTTAGTATGTATGCATTATGACATTTAATTACATTATCACATCCTTTTTTCCCCCACAGAACCCCTGTGTCATTCAGTGCACAGGTTAGATGTACAAGTGGGCAGAATTCAAGTTACATGTAAAAGTGACTTTTCCTAACTTTTGAGTACTTGATTATGTAACCTGAGTACATGTTTTTGTATTCAATAGATATGATAACAAAATAGGCATTTGAGACCAGAGTCCACTTGAATATACAAATGCTAAACTGGACGCCCTTATTTAGGTGCACAGCTTTGACAACTGGACCTATAGCATACGGTATATATTTGTGTTGCAGTCTGCATCTAACCTCTATGGACTTTTTATTTTGCCTTACTCATAACAGGTGATATTTACACCAGTACGGAGAGCCCACAGAAAGCCTGTGCACCATTTAATCGCAGGTTAGCCCTTAAAGTAGGTCTCAAGTGGTGCATAGAACTTGTTTTGGAATTTAAACTAAATTAAACAGGATTTAGCCTCACAAAGATCAAACTGTAAAGGTCCAGATAAACATCTACATTTTGAGATATCATTGGATTTAAATTTGAAAACAAAGATTTGCAGTAGTAAAATGTTATATTCATTGATACATTTGCAATGAAATGTAGTGAACATGTACTAGTTTCCTTAAAATTACTGGTTTAACTGAAAATGTGTCTTTTTGGTGAAAATCAATTGGAAAAATTAAGAGGGAACCTCAGGCGACCTTTATGTAAGGAAGAAATTCCTTTAAAATTAATTTTAAAAGCACCGTATACTTTTAATATAACCTATTAAAATCAAAGTCTGGAAAGCACCATAGTAAAATACATTTAAAATCACATTTTATTTATTGGGAGGAAAGGGTTTTCAGTAAACTCCCGTGGGATCCTGAAGCCACACATTCAAGTTTGTTTTAATGAGAACATCTGAGTCTAATTTGGACAGCAGCACTTCTACTTTTACAGCTGTTTGTGACGTATCTTTTATTCTAAGAGAGGTTTAACTGCAGGGAGACAGATAAAAAAACACAGATGAGGACGGTGCACCCTTTGCTGAATTTTCTCACGTTCACCATTAATAGCCTAGGATCCAAATTCTACCTGTTCATGCATGCAGATGAAGGCAGAGATTGGACCTCACTGCAAAGCTTGTGTAGTTAGCAATGATGACAGAACAAATGACACTGTTTAAAATGTGTGGGCCAGATTCAGCTCTTGGTTACATAAGTATAAAACTGGAGTAAAACCATTGGCTTCATTGGATTTACACTAATGAAACTGAGAGCAGAATTTGGTCCTATCACCTTTAAAATTTGGGAGTTTATGGAAGTACAGCCCGTATAAGAGACTGGGAATGTCTTACACAAGGTAATAATACACTTTTGGGCTAATTAAAGAGCAGTGTTGATAAGCTCCAAAAAGAATCCTTTTCTGCCAGAAAGATGGTAGCTGCTATGTACCTTGAACGTGAGGGGTTTAAAAAGTGGAAAAAAATCACTGCAACAAGTAGTTAACATGTGCCCAGTGGTTCTCAAACTACTGTACTGGTGACCCCTTTCACATAGCAAGCCTCTGAGTGTGACCACCCCCCTTATAAATTAAAAACACTTGTTTACGTATTTAACACCATTGTAAATGTTGGAGGCAAAGCGGGGTTTGGGGTGGAGGCTGGCAGCTCGTGACCTCCTATGTTATAACCTTGCGACCCCCTGAGGGGTCCTGACCCCCAGTTTGAGAACCCTTGTTCTATACCTTGGGCTGTGATGGCACTCATTGAGGGGGGAGGGGGAAAAGGAAGGCTAAATATGACACAAGATAACAAAAAAGTTGTAGTTTCTTACACATGGCCACCCCATCCCTTTAATATTGTTTGTTTAAAGTCCTCTGGGAGAATCCTTCAGCGAAGAAGCCTGTGCTATAAATGTTTATCATTAAGGTTAAGAATCCATCATGGATATTTTTAGTAAAAGTCAGGGACAGGTCATGGGCAATAACCAAAAATTCATGGAAACCCATGACGAGTCCCTGACTTTTACTAAAAATATGCTGTTGGGGAATAACAGATGAGCACTGCTGGGAAGCTGAACTCCGGCAGCTGCTCCAGGCCCGCTGCTGCTCCTGCAGCCCCAGGGGAGCTGATCCAACCACAGCCGCTGCTTCAGCCCTGGGGCTGATGCTCCAGCGGTCAGGGGATTGCTGCTACAGAGGTCAGCCTGCTCACCAGCTGCTCTGGCAGCCCCAGGGCTGACTGCTGGCTGCTGCTCTGGTGGCCCTGGGGATTGCTGCTCCCGCAGGTCTGGAGCTGGCTGCTTGCCAGCTGCTCCAGCCCCTCTGCAGCCCTGTGGCAGGAGTTGGCTGCTGCTGCTCCAGCCCCAGAAGGGCTGACCCAATCCTAGATTCTGCTTTAGCCCTGGAGCCGCTGCTTTGGTGACCTTGGGATGGACAGCTGCTCCAGCCCTGCCGCTGTGGAAGAAGTCCTGGAGGTCGCGGAAAGTCACAGAATTGTACCCTTATTTATCATCATAAGCTTTTCTATGTTGCCAGTCACTTTCATATCTAAGCCCAGGATCCTTGACTGGAAGAACTGTCTGTGCCACTCCTGCTTTTGGTACTTTTCCAGCAGCACTAGTGAGAGTGGTAGGGTAGAACTGATGCAATTCTACTTTGGTTTTAATTTTTGCTTCTGCTGGGTCCTCGGTGCTGATCATATGCTACTGTCAGGGTAGAGGAGGAAGGGGGAGGGAAAGAATAACTAGCGTTCCCAGAAGCAGGAGTAGGATCATTCATGTGCAGCTCCAGCATAGTGTATCTTGCTATGGTGCAGTTGGAGAAGCAGTGAAACTGAGTAGGATAATGTCAATTATTGCCTTTTGGTGCCATGGAGAGAAGTGATAAAAAATACAACAGACAGTTGCTCTTACTCCTGTAGGAACTGAAACACCGGAGTTCAAATTAAACTGATGAATTCTCTGATTCATGCTTCTGACCTAGTTTTTAACAGTGGCAAAGAGTTCTGTGGCACCTTATAAGCTAACAAACATATTGGAGCATGAGCTTTCGTGGGTGAATACCCACTTTGTCCATCCAAAGAAGTGGGTATTCACCCATGAAAGCTCATGCTCCAATATGTTTGTTAGTCTATAAGGTGCCACAGAACTCTTTGCTGCTTTTACAGATCCAGACTAACACGGCTACCCCTCTGATACTAGTTTTTAACAGTTAATCTAAACTGTTACATTTTCTGTATCTTCTGTTTGTCTCCAGTTATGCTTTGCAAAATCTTTCCTAGTTTATAGTGTTTTCTGACAGTGAAACCACTGTTCAAGCTCCCTAAGGAATAGTAGTTCATTGAAATTCCATATACAGATTTAGGGCCCTGTGAAGGTATAAGGGTTATTATTTGACTGAGGTTAGAGGCCAGCAGAGGGCTGGCTGGCTGATTAGCTCCTCCTGCTGCACCTGCAGGAAAAGACCTGCAGCTTAACTTGCTGATCCTCATAAAGGGAATAGCAGGAAATGGAGAGGAGGAACTGCAATACCTACTAGAGGCTTCAGCTACTGCTGGGAAGAACTGCTCCTAGAAACAAAAATGAACAGATGGGAGACTGGGGAAATCCTGTTATCAAAAGGCTCTGAGGTAAGAGCCAGGAACTTTGGACTGAAGAACTACAGGGAGTGAGAGACAGATCATGGAAAGTTTTGATCTTGTTTGTTGAGGAGACTTGAAATAAAAGAATCATAGAATATCAGGGTTGGAAGGGACCTCAGGAGGTCATCTAGTCCAACCCCTTGCTCAAAGCACGACCAATCCCCAATTAAATCATCCCAGCCAGGGCTTTGTCAAGCCTGACCTTAAAAACCTCTAAGTAGGGAGGTGGTGGAATCTCCTTCGATAACCCATTTCAGTGCTTCACCACCCTCCTAATGAAAAAGTTTTTCCTAATATCCAACCTAAACCTCCTCCACTGCAATTTGAGACTATTACTCTTTGTTCTGTCATCTGGTACCACTGAGAAAAGTCTAGATCCATCCTCTTTGGAACCCCCTTTCAGGTAGTTGAATGCAGCTATCAAATTTCCCCCAGCCCATTCTTCTCTTCTTGCAGACTAAATAATCCTAGTTCCCTCAGCCTGTTCTCATAAGTCATGTGTTCCAGCCCCCTAATCATTTTTGTTGCCCTCTGCTGGACTCTTTCCAATTTTTCCACATCCTTCTTGTAGTGTGGGGCCCAAAACTGGACACAGTACTCCAGATGCGGCCTCACCAATGCCGAATGGAGGGGAATGATCACTTCCCTCGATCTGCTGGCAATGCCCCTACTTATACAGCCCAAAATGCCGTTAGTTTTCTTGGCAACAAGGGCACACTGTTGACTCATATTCAGCTTCTTGTCCACTGTAACTCTTAGGTCTCATAGACTCATAGACTTTAAGGTCAGAAGGGACCAATATGATCATCTAGTGTGACCTCCTGCACAAAGCAGAACTGCTGCCTAGCTACTCAGTCCCTAGTTTGTCCTAAGTGCAGGACATATAAAAAAGAAACCACAACAACTGACCCTGCTGGAAATTGCCTTCCCTGGACTCAGTGAGAAGATTCCAGGTAGAATTCCCCCAGGGACTTTGCTGGCTCTGAAAGAGCAAGCTGCGGTGCAGCCGGAAGAAGGCGTTATAAGACAGGCCCCAATCTCTTACATGCAGTGCCTGTAGATCTGAACCCCCTCCATAAAGAAGGGCCATGGAGCAGATATTCCAAATTATGGTGAATCAACAGCAGGTGGAAAATGAAAGGAATCGCCAGTTCCACAAGGTACTCCTGGCCTCCTAACAGTGCTTGCAAGAAACTCAGTTATCTGAGCTTCAGTGGAACGGACCGTTCCAAGAAGAGATGGGCTGCTTACTCTCATAGCAGCTGTGGGGAGACAGAAACAGCCATGTCTCACCTTGACCAAGATGGGCAGCACTGATGACCCAGAGGCCTACCTGACCACCTTTGAGTGGACTGGGAGAAGAGTTCCTGGGCAGCGTGGCTGGTCCCATAACTCACTGGTGAGGCCCAAGCAGTGTATTGGTTCCTGAGTGTGGATGAAGCACAGTCATATGCAATACAAAAGGCTGCCATCATGGACCACCCTGGTCTTTCTATAGAAGCTTATTGGAGACATTCCTTAATGGGGCATGCCCTTGGGCAGTAGCTCAGTGGCTCTGGGGCTACCCAATGGCTAAAACTACAGGCTGAGACAGTGATGGGGCTTATTGACAATATTGGCCAAGAACAATACCTACACATTCTCCGTATGGTGGTACAAGCCTGAGTTCAACAGTTTTGGCCTGCATCCGTGGCAGAGATGGTCGAGACAACTGAGGGATTCATGGAAGCTGAATTACCTATGGGTGGGAAGGCCAGACTCTCGGTCAGCGAGCCACATTTAGAAAGGCAGTGAGAGATGATAACCTACCAAGCCAGCAAAAATCTACCAAAATTTTACTTCACCCATGGGACCCTACAGAACCAAAGTCCCAGGCTTCCAAGGAACCACCATTGCCCTCCTGTGAATGACTCTGGTATGTTATCACTGCAGGCAACCTGGGATCTTCCAACAGGGAATGCCCCAGGATGGAATGTGACAGCATAATAAAGGGGCTAGAGCCAGAGAATTGCAGTCTGGGGACTGAGTGCTCCTACTTCTTCCCAGCTCAGAGAGTGGGGTAGGGACAGACTAGGGAAAGTTTTGATCTTGTTTGTTGAGGAGACTTGAAATAAAAGGAAAAAGAAACCACAACAACTGATCATGCTGGAAACTACTTTCCCTGGACTCGACGAGAAGGTTCCAAGCACAGTTCCCCTAGGGAGGGCACTGGCTCAGCAAGAGCAAGCCAGGGTCCAGCTGGAAGAGGGTACTGTAAGACAGGCCCCAATCTCTTACACGCCCAGTCCACCAAACCTTTGCATGAGTGGTCCTTACTCATGTGAGTAGTCCCATTGTGTTTGCAGGAGTGATTCCTTAGTGATTTCTGGTTTAGGGCTTTGCCCTTAAGGTAATGCTAACCCAGAAATGATTGTTGGAATCAATGTTATAAATTGAGCACCATGATATTGTTTTATAATTTTTCATTTTTTGAGAATTACTTGTTTCATTTTATCCCTTAAAACTGTTTTATTTTATTATATTTACGTGACTAAAATAACTCAAATGCCCATACATAAATAAAACTAGTGTATAAATCCATGTCTATGTATTGTGACAAAGTTCCTCCTCTACTTTGAGTCCTGCGCTTAATGGCAGATTTTGCTCACCTCAGTTATCTTCCCCACAGTCTGAGTCAGCTCCTCCTGTGTCTGATCAGGAGTTGGGAGGTTTGGGGGGAACCTGGGCCCGCCTTCTACTCCAGGTTCCAGCCCAGGGCCCTGTGGATTGCAGCTGTCCATAGTGCCTCTTGTAACAGCTGCATGAAAGCTACAACTCCCTGGGCTGCTTCCCCATGGCCTTCTCCAAACACCTTCTTTATCCTCACCACAGGACCTTCCTCCTGGTGTCTGATAACGCTTGTACTCCTTGGTCCTCCAGCAGCACACCCTCTCACTCTCAGCTTCTTGTGCTTCTTGCTCCCAGCTCCTCCCATGCACTTCCTCTCCTCTGGCTTCTCCCCACCTGACTGGAATGAGCTCCTTTTTAAACCCAGGTGCCCTGATTAGCCTGCTTGATTGGCTGCAGGTATCTAACAGCCTGTCTGCCTAATTGTTCACTGTTCCTGATTACTCAGTGCACGCCCTGCTCTAGCTCACATCAGGGCACGAAGACCTACTAATCATGACAGTATATTTGCCCTCTACAGACTCTGTACCCCGCGCGCTGGTCTGTACAGATGGTAAGAGTAACAAGAAGGTTTCTTTAGGTATATTACAAGCAAGATAATAGTCAAGGAAGGGGGCCTTCTAAATGAAGGGCAGGCAACCTATGACAGCAGGATGTGATAAGCTAATGTACTTAATGCTTTTTTTGCCTCTGTCTCATGATAACAAGTGTCAGCTCGAGACTGCTGCATTGGGCAGGCACGCATGGGGAGGAGATGCAGCCCTCTGTGGAGAAAAAGTGTTCACTATTTAGAAAAAGTTGGGAGAAACATAACCCAACAAAATCACAAGGGTGCAAAGAGTGTGGCAGATGTGATGCGAGCATTGGGCCATATATCGCTGAAAATCATGGTGATTGGGAGTCCATGATACTGAGAAAAGGCTATGTAGTGCCCATCTTAAAAAAGGGAGGAGGAGGTCAGGGAACTACAGGACGCAGCCTCAGCTCAGTCCGAAAATCATGGAGCAGGTCCTCAAGGCATCAATTCTAAGCACTTAGAGAGAGGAAACAGTGATCACTAACAGTCAGCGTGCTTCACAAGGCAGTCATGCCTGCTAACCACATCTGCTCTATGAGGGATAACTGGAGTTGTGGATGAGAGAGAAAGCAGTGATGTGTTATTCCGTGATTTTAGCAAAGCTTTATAACGGTTCCCACTAGTATCTGGCCGGCAAGTAAAGAAGAGGCAAGGTGTAATGAACTATAAGGTGGATGAAGTGCTAGATATGGGATCAATGGTGTATCAATGGCTTCCATGTTAAGTTGGTCAACGTATCAAGCGAATGGCCGTCAGGTGTCTGGGCTGGTTTGTTCAATTCTCATTAATGATCTGGAGATGCGGGGACTCACTTTAGCAAGTTGCAGATTGAACTAAACTTGGAGGATGGTCGTTAGCTGTCGAGGTAGCGAATAGATACAGAGGACTAGACAATTAGAGGATTGAGCCAAAGAAACCTGAATGAGCTTCAAGAAGACAATGCAGAGTCTGGCCTTAGAGAGAGAATCCCATCGCACTGCTACAGCTAGAACCAATGGCTAGCGCACGCTTCAGAAAGGCCGGGGTTACAGTGGACAAGAAGCTGAATATGAGTCGATAGTTGTGCCTTGTTGCCAAGAAGGTAACGGCATTTTGGGCTGATAGTAGGGGCATTGCGAGATCAAGGACGTGATCTTTCCCTCTGATCGAGTTGGTGAGGCCGTCATCTGAGTACTAGGTCAGTTTGGGCACACTACAAAGGAGTGGAAAATTGGAAAGAGACAGAGAGGCAACAAAATATTATGGCGTGGAACACATGATTTATGAGGAGAGCTGAGGAACTGGGATTGTTAGTCTGCAAGAAGAGAAGAATGAGGGGGGATTGATAGCTGCTTTCAATACCTGAAAGGGTTCAAGAGGACGGATAGACTTTTCTCAGTGGTACAGATACAGAACAGGATAATTATCTCCAAGTTGCGGGTGGGAGGTTAGGTTGATATAGAAAAAGTCTTTCACTAGGAGGTGGTGAAACGCACTGGAATGGGTTCCTAGGACGGTGGTTGGAACACTTCCTTAGAAGTTTAAGGTCCAGGCTTGACAAACCTGGCTGGGATATTTAGTGTGGACGGTTGTGCTTTGACAGGGGTTGGACTATGATTGAACCTCCTGTAGTCCCTTCCAACCCAGATGTCATGATTAAATAGCACCAGTAAGCGTTGACTAGCTTATGAGAAGTACTCTTTCAATTAAATGCCATCAAGAACACTTATTGACAATGGACCTTGGGAGACTCAATCCAAATGAACAGTCTTCCTGGAAACGTTCAGTTAGCATGTGACAGATGGCGCTTACCTGTAAAAGAAATGAGTCATGCATGATTTTCCCATGTACTCTTAACTCCATCTTGTCTGTGGATTTTCCGCCAATAAGAACAAAGGTGTCTTCACATGAAGAGGTTAAAAGGCCCTGAAATCCCTCCTTTTTGTCTTAAATCGCTTTTACCTTCTGGCGAATTTGCTACAAACTGAGCTCTGAACAATGGACTAATACATCTAAGCTGGAATGTACTCCAGAATTGATTTGAGCCTGAAGTTTATCCATCAGTCAAGCTGAACCTTAGAACTTTGTCTGAAAAAGTGAATTATCATACGGGAAGATTATGGTGAGTCCTTCAAGACTGGTTTGGGACCACTCTTATTCAGTATTTTTAATCAATATTAGCGCAAAAAGTATGAGAGTCTAATGTAATCTGGTATGATTACCTGAAAGGGGGTTCCAAAGAGGATGGATCTAGACTTTTCTCAGTGGTACCAGATGACAGAACAAGGAGTAATGATCTCAAGTTGCGGTGGGGGAGGTTTAGGTTGGATATTAGGAAAAATGTTTTCACTAGGAGGGTGGTGAAGCACTGGAATGGGTTACCTAGGGAGGTGGTGGAATCACCTTCCTTAGAAGTTTTTAAGGTCAGGCTTGACAAAGCCCTGGCTGGGATGATTTAGTTGGGGACTGGTTGTGCTTTGAGCAGGGGGTTGGACTAGATGACCTCCTGAGGTCCCTTCCAACCCAGATAGTCTATGATTAAATAGCACCAGTGAAGCAGTTGACTAGCTTATTGAGAAAGTCTCTTCAGATTAAATGCCCAGTCAAGAAACACTTAACTGACAATGGACCTTGGGAGACTCAATCCACATATGAAGAGTCTTCCTGGGAACGTTCAAGTTAGCATGTGAGCAATGGCTGCTCTACCTGTAAAGAACTGAGTCATGCATGGATTTGCCCATGTGACTCTAAACTCCATCTTGCTGCTGTGATTTTCCGCAATAAGAACAAAGGGGTGTCCTTCCACATGAGAGAGGTTATAAAAGGCCCTGGAATCCCCTCCTTTTTGTCTTAAATCCTGCTTTTTACCTCTGGCGGAACTTTGCTACAAACTGAAGCTCTGAACAATGGACTGAATGACCCATCTAAGCTGTGAATGTACTCCAGAGACTTGATTTGAGCCTGAAGTTTATTCCATCACTGCTCCAAGCCTGAACCAAGAACTTTGTTCTGAAAAGTGAATTATCATACTGGAGGAAGATTACTGGTGGAGTTCCTCAAGAACTGGTTTTGGGACCAATCTTATTCAGTATTTTTTAATCAATGACTTAGGCACAAAAAGTAGGAGTGTGCTAATGTAATCTGGTGATGATAGAAAGTTGGGAGGCATTGCCAATTCAGAGGAGGATCAGAATATTATACAGGAAAATCTGGATAACTTTGAAGACTTGAGTGACAGAAATAGGATGAAATTCAGTAGTACAAAATGAAAGATCATGGACTTAGGTTCTAATAACAGGAATTTCTGCTAGAAAGTGGGAGCTAATCTGTTGGAAGTGACAGAGACCTGCAAGTGACAGAGAAGGCAAGAGATCTGGATGTGTAGGACGATCACAGAATGCCTGAACCACCAATGAACTACAGCTATGAAAAAGGCAAATTTGATCCTAGGATGTATCAGAAGAGGCATTTTCAGTAGAGAGAGAGAAGTATTCATGCCATTGCACAAGGCACTGGTAAAACCTCATTTGAAATACGGTGTACAGTTCTGATCTCCCATGTGCAAGAAAGATTAATTCAAAGTGGAACAGGAGCCAAGAAGAGCTACAAAGTGATCAGGGGTTGTCTTATGAGAAGAGACTGTAAGAGCTCTGCTTGTTTAGTCTAGTAAAAAGAAGGCTGAGAAAGGATATGCATCTGTAAATGCATCAAGTAGGTGAATATAAGGGAGAGTGAAGATCCATTTAAGCTAAAGGACAGTGTTGGCATAAGAACAAATGAATATAAATTGGCCATGAAAAAATTCAGGTTGGAAATTATAAAAAAGTTTCTAATTCTAACCATCAGAGGGGTGAGGCTCTGGAACAGTCTCCCAATAGGAGCTGGGGAGGCAGAGGCAACTTGTTTTAAGAGAGAGCTGGACAAATTTATGAGTGTGATTGTATGATGCGGTTGCTTGAGATGGTAGAAGACAGAGACCAGCAGCTCTGGGCTCACTTCCAGTTTGTCTTATGTCTTTATCTCGTGTGTGTGTGTTTAATTTCTTTTCTCTAAAGGATGCTTCAGGGATGGCCATGGCTGGAGATGAGACTCGGGGTGGGAGGGCATGGCTCTGAGGTGGCACCAAGAATTCTCTCTCTCAGGTGCATGGCTGGCTGATTGTTGCTCACATACTTAGGGTCTAACTGGTCACCATATGTTGGATCTGGACAGAATCTTCCCCCAGGTCAAATTGGCCATGGTCTTGGGATTTTCTTCACCTTCCTCTGCGGGTGTGAGTCA
Organism: Chelonoidis abingdonii; assembly: GCF_003597395.2. Taxonomy (NCBI): domain Eukaryota; kingdom Metazoa; phylum Chordata; order Testudines; family Testudinidae; genus Chelonoidis; species Chelonoidis abingdonii. Next base: position 36,797,563 of record NC_133771.1, on the reverse strand, counting down.
CTTGCCAGAATTATCTGAGAGTATCTCACTTAATCATTTCCCTGCCATTGTGGGGGCCTTGTCCACTGGTGCACATTGGTTCCTCCTGTTCACTGCCTGTGGAAATAATAGTCTAGTCTCCTATAATCTATAATACTTTGGTTTAATTTTGGTTATTGGGTTTAGTGGTATTGTAGCCTTTGATATACAGGAGGGTAGACTAGATGATCCGGTGGTCTCTTCTGGCCTTAAGCTCTATGGCTGTATGACTCTATAACATTTGAACCTGGGTCTGCCATGTGTATATCTGAGCAGCACTTTTAAGATTAAAATGTTTTAAACATCCCACATAATGTGTTTTATTTTTCTTGCAGATTAAACCAGTAGTTCATAGTAAAATACGTGTGCCTTCCAGGTGGCAATTGATCAGTAATAAGCCACGTAATATCAAGTAAGTATGTTGTAAATCAAAACTCTAGATTTGGTTTTAAATATTCTGCAGCTATAATACCTGCAAAACTCCATATGTCTAGTTCAGTGGAAAGAGAAATGTTTATAATAAAGCCCAGGTAAAACAAACGTAATTTGAAAGGGCCAACTTCAGTCTAGATTTACGCTCCTATTAATTTAAATGTAATTTGTATCATGTGTGAGCCAGAGCAGAATTTGACTCCCTCTATCATTGTAGAGGGAGGGACAAGAGAGAGGGCATTGCATTCATTATAATTATATTGATTGACTTTTTTTGGCAGCAAACTATTTTTTGGAAAAAAATTACATATTCTAGGGAATTATGTGATGCAGCTTTTTTGTGTCTCAGATAATATTGTAAAAAGACACTTAAGATGAAAGTCATATTTTTTAAAAAAATCTGTATTAGAATTACTAAAATAGATTTTTAAAACACTGAATTTGCCATGAATGGAGGGATCAGAAATAAGCAGATTGTCATAGGGGTACAGAAGGAGGGAGTTGCAAAGGAATGGTCACACTTGATATTGGTCTGTGATGAAATATATTGCCCTCCGTATGTTGTTGATAAGGAAGAGTGTTGTATGGCTGCACTACCTCCACTACAAGTTTGATGCTCTGCAGACAGCGGAAGCAGTGCAATTCTGTTGCACAAGAAGTGGGGAAGGAAACACTGGATGTGGAGGAGAAGAGCCAAAAATGCGTTGTGCTTTAACATATGATGCCACTTTAAGTTTCATTCGAGAGAACTACAGTGATAATACTCAGGGGCAACTCCAGGCATTCGAGCACCAAGCGCGTGCCTGGGGTGGCAAGCTGCGGGAAGCGGCCTGCTGATCGCCGTGAGGGCGGCACTCAGGCTGCCTTTGGCGGCATGCCTGCGGGAGGTCCGCTGGTCCTGTGCTTCGGTGGTAATTTGGTTGTGGTTACGCCGAAGGCGCGGGACCGGTGGACCTCCTGCAGGCATGCCGCCGAAAGCCTCCTGACTGCCGTGCTTGGGGTAGCAAAATACATAGAGCCGCCCCTGATAATACTCATAGGTTATTTAAAGTGATGAGCATTCCAAGAAGAGCCCTTTTCAAAGTTTATGTATTTTATTTACTTATTTTTTCAACTTTTAAAATCCCATTGTTCCTACTGGATGCATGTACAAATATTTAAGGTACAAGAAGTCGTGAAATCCAAAAGACAGGAATAAGATTATCTGAATCCCACCAATTAATCATTAAGTTTCTGCCATCCGCCCCCTGCCAACAATTTATCTTTCCTAGTTGAAGTTTGGGAAAAGTAAATGAGGCTGCACCAGACCTAAAGTTAACAGATTTGGGCTCTGGCAAATGTAGAATTCATTTTACACCTCCATTTGAGGATCCTACTCTTTAAGAATGGCCTGCCTTCCATACTCCTTGCAATTAAATAAAGAGGTTTTTAGCCCAGGAGTTTTGTATAATCTCAGCTGTTATAGTATCATATGGGGAAAGAGGTGGTTTCTGATGTAATTATGATCCAATCCATTCAAGGCTTTTGAGATTAAAACCAATAACTTTTAAATTGCACCCAGAAGTAAATAGGAAGCCAGTGCAGTTTTCAGAATACAAAGGTATTGTGCTTCTGATGAGAAATGTAACTAACAGGCCAGTGCTGAAATGTTTAATCTTCCACAGCCTTAAAGCAGTTTAAAATAATGTCAGAATCAAACCCAAAAAGAATTGAGATACAAAAATATAGACTAAAGAGTATTTATGACATCACCTATGATTTGAATTGCTACTTCAAAGAAAGGAGGAGGGTGTTTGTTTGTATGCATAATTATCCAGTGTTTGAGGTTTCCCATGAGTAAATTAAGATAACTAAACTTAGAGATAAAAAAGATCCATTAGGTCATCTAATCCATTCCCTTGACAGTCATGGCTTGCTCCCTACAATATGTTTTATAGTGTTTTGTCTAATCTCGTTTCAAATGTTTGGACCCTCCAAATCATCAGTCGAGATTATTCTACAGTTTTATATTTCTCACTGACAGGCACTTTTCCTTTGTGTAGGCTATTTTGTTCTTAATTTTATTCTATAAAAATTACATCCATTAACATAGTTAAGAAAATAATAGTATTTAAAATGTACCATAGCAACTCTTTTTTTTTTTTTTGGTAAATCTGATTCACTGTTTTAATGCCTGATCTCTGTGTTTTATAATAATTTACTGAAAATTCCACTAGATGGCCCCAAATATCTTCCAAACCCAGCCTTCATTATTTTGAAATATTGTTTTAAAGTGGCATCCAGACACAAATATTTGCTCTTGGCTGAAATTTGACATACTGTACTATTCATCGCAGGTATTATTATTATTATTTTTTTATACTTTTTACGAGTAGTGTTCATGTTCATGTGTTCATGGGAAGCATTGACCATACAACAGTATTAATCTATACAGGAGTGGTACTATGGTACAGGTAACTTCAGTGTGTATTTATAAAGTATAGCGCACAGATGCTCTTGGGGAAAACTGAAAGTCAAACGAATGGGTGGAAGCCCAGGTGCAAAGAGTATTTAAAGCTGAACTGAACAAAGCACTTATAAATTCATAATTGGCAATTAATTTTTACAGTGTTCAGGTATGTGCTGGGTGCCCTGAATTACGTGTAACTAGTATCTGGTCCCTGTTTCAAGTGACATATAGTCTAAGTTCCCATGTGATGTAATAAAACAATGTTGGGTCTGGGGAAGGAGAAACATAAAGGTAGATTCTCACGGGCATTGCAGCAGCTTTTCACCACCTGGGTAGCATAAAGAGGCTGAATTCCAGCCATAACTGGCCAGTGGAGAACTCTCCTTGCATAGCAAAATTCTCTGCTGACATAAAACTTGCAGAGCTGACTCCTTTCCCAGCCCTCCCCTCTTGCCCCAGTGTAGGGGCATGTCTCCAAAATGCTACATTCATTCTGCGCAGATGCAAAGTCAATTATGGACCTTACCTGAATGGTGGGAGTTAGAGCAGGCTCTCAGCTACTATATACTGGTGTAGGATCTGGAAGCTGTAACTGGTGGAGACGCTCTGAGCTGATGGGAGAGAGCTCTCTCATTGACTTAATTACTCCACCTCTGCAAGAGGTGATATCTTCACCGGCACTTAGGTTGGTGTAACTTATGTCGCTCGGGATGAGGATTATTCCACTCTTGAGTGATGTAAGTTATACCAACATAAGTGGTAGTGTAGACAAGCCCTGAGTTGAAAGGGAACAAAAGAAGGGAAGAGAAAAAGGGAAACATGGTTTTAATAGGACTAACGTTTATGGAGCCAATATTACTCGCTGTGAGAGAGAGTTGCAGCATATGACCCTGAACATTCAGTTGCTACATAAAGGCCATATACTATCTGTGATCTTTATGCTAACCTCTGCTCTGAGGTAAATCTGCTTTTACGCAGTAAACAGCCTGAAGTGTATATTCCAGTCCAACAACTATACCTATAAATGGAACTCAGCCCTCCCCACAGGAGGAGTTTGACAGCCCTGTTTTAGGGCTTTTGTGTAGGCTGCAGTCACCTGATGCCAATTCTTGTGTGGAACCTACCACATGGTTGTAGCATGGTTCTGCCTCATGCAGTTTTGGCATTTTGGGTGTGCCATACCATGCTAAGCAGAACCAGGTAGGTAGCACAGTTTGGTGCTTCAGTGCAGGCAGGTCCACAAAAAATGTAGTCACTTTTGGATTGTTGCATTACTCATTTTTGTTAATGGGATAAAATCTCATTAGGATGTTAGTGGCATCATGAAGAGTAATAAGGAAATAATAAAACATATTCAAACATTGTTCAAATCACCATCTGTGCTTTATAGAGACGAGAGGGTCAGGATGACTAATAGACCAGTCTTAGTCTTTTTAATTTGCTAGTTTGAAGCAGAGAGGTGCCTTCTCTCCACTCCCTGGTTTAGCCAAGCTGTGCTTCCCCACAACTGGTCCTCCTTCTTGGTGAGACAGTCAAAGCTTCTCCTGTTTCAGTCTATTTTGGAATGCAGGATCCCTCACCCTTTCTAGGGAGAGAAACCCTATTACCTCCTTGAAAGTGCTCCCCATGTAATCAGCACAAGGGTTTGGGGGTGGGATAGCAGAAGCTGCTTGTTCTTCTGAGAGAAAAGAACACCTATGCCTCAAAAAAATCTGGATGGAGTGTGTGGAGGTAGCGAGAAATATCAATGTACTAGTATGTGGCTATGCAGGGAGAACAGGAGGGAGCTCATTCCACACTGTACGTGGGTGACCTTGACTGCCCCCTCCTCGTCCACCACATCCTCTGTCATTCCACAGAGTTTGTCCATTTTTGTGGTAGGGATGCTGCTTTTCTGCATGTGAAGAAGCACAAATGCTTCTTCGCCTCTACAGCAAAATGTTCTAGGGCCGCTGGAGTTACTGGAAGCTGCACTGAGAACCTGAACATTCTCTGCAATCAGCAGTGCTTACTCTTGGTCCTGCCCTCTGCTGCTGATATAAAATACCACCCTCCCAGCAGAGGGTGAGGCTGCTTTTGTGGAGGGGGCCTATAGGGCTGATGGCCCAAATAGCAAAATTAGTTTTAGAGAGACCAACACTTCTCTATTATTTACTGTGACTCCTTCTAAGAAGTGAGGCTGAGCCAAAAAGTGATTCCAGCTGCTCTTAAAGGTTGAGTAGGAACAGCTTTCTAATATGGGCAGCAGTGAAGAAATCAATTGATTCTATTATCTCTTTTAAAGGATTGTACATTATTTCCTCTGGGAATTGTGAGGACTTGTTTGGACAATATGGAGAGAAAGTAATTGAATTTTCAAGGGCTATATTCTTCTTGGCTTCTCCAAGTGGACATATTTCACTGTCTCTCCCATCATGTCAGACAGAAACATATTAAAGGATACAATTCTGTCTTTTTATGTATGAGTTTTTATGTTTTATGAAATGGACTAAGATTTAAAATGTATTGTTGAAATCTACAGGGCTACGCTTCTAATGATCCAGATTACATAATGTTGTCAACTGATATTTTTAGTTTTTCTTTTGTCTATGTCTTTCACTACTGAAAAAATGTGGCTTCTTTTGTCTTTTGGCAGTGTTTTCACAAATGGAGATATGCTTATACCACCTATAAAATTTATCATACCCAGGTTTACTCTGAAAAACTGGAATTGCGTCCTTGCACTAATAAATGAAAAAATCTTTCCTCGCTCCGGTGGTGTTCATAGGTAAGAGTACAACTGGTAATTTAATATCGCTAACAAAACTCCTGAGTCTGGCAATTTAGGATTATTTTTGTATTCGTGTGCCATGCCAGTTATTAATGACAATCTAATATTTTGATTGGTTATGTATGAAAGAAAACTGAGTTATCAAGGGCAGGACTTTTTCAGGTTTCTGAGAATATGTGTTTCCTATTTCATTTAGTTCAGTACCTTTTTATATATCTATATTTAATAAATGTTCCTGGCAATTAGTATGGTTAATCCGGACACCATTGTATGTATTGTTTGCTTTAAAAACGTGGTGTTCTGTATTTAGTACAGACATTAAAGAAGAAGATCACAAGAGTAACATAAAAGACATCATCTACACTTGAAAAGGAACAATCTTTATGGAAGGGCTGGGGTCAGGAATATAAAATGGACTAGTGTTAACATAGTCATGAAGATGAGATTAACCAATGCTTTAAGTGTGAAATAGTGGGTCAAATTTATAACTGGTGTAACTTCAGCTGATTTCCTGTTGGCTAAGGTTGTTGTTTTATTAGTGACTATTGATTTTTGGTAGTGATCAGAGTGTGCTATGTGGTTTTGAAACAGAAAAGAAGGCACGACAGAAGGGAGAAGAGAAGACAAATCATGCTCTGAGGAGCTTGCAGTGTATAGACGGACAACTGAATGAGCGTGAAAAGCAGGAGTTCAACATATATGCCCAATTTAGATTTTTTTGGGTTCAAAGCTCTTGGATGCCCTTCAGATTGATGGGAAGTTTGTTTTCTTTCCTGCTCACAGATGCTCTCCTTAGAATTTAAATAAAATGTCCACACCATGGGCAGACTTCTGTCCCTTCCTCAACTTAGCGATTCAGAGACAATTTTTACTGTTCAAAGAACCCACTTAGGAAACAGCTTTAAACTGTGAAACCATTTTAGTGGTTACACCAGAAAGTATATTATATCCTCACATATGGTAATTCAAAAATGGCTCAACCATTCTTTCTCAAATTTTCCAGGAAAATGTCCCATTAGGTTAAGCACGTAAAGTTTTGGCACTGTAAAGAGTTTCATTCAGTGCCTCCTGGTGTCAGAGCATGGTATTGCAAGGTCTTTGCCTCTAGTGCCCTCTGTTGATCTTTTGGCTCTGCTCAGCCTGTTTCTGTTCATGCCTACCTCTCTTGCTAAGTCATGTCTAGTTCGGACCCCCTTCAGGAATAACAAAAATCCAAACAAAATTTCACATAAACCAAAGGTTAGACTCACAGACTTTAAGGCCAGAAGGGACCATCATAATCATAGTCATTGCAGGCCACAGCACCTCACCCACACACTCCTGTAATAGGCCCATAACTTCTGGTTGAGTTACTGAAGTCCTCAAATCTTGGTTTAAAGACTTCAGGCTACAGAGAATCCATCATTCACTCTAGTTCAAACCAGCAAGTGACCCCATGCTGCAGTGGAAGGGGAACACCCCTCACCCGCCCAGGATCTCTGCAGATCTGACCTGGGGGAAAACTCTTTCCCAATCCCAAATATAGTGATTAGTTAGACCCTGGAAAATAATTCTCTTTGGTAACTCTCCATCTCATTTCTCGTCTCTGACTGCTGGAGATATTTGCTAATAGAAGTTGCATATGCTATTGTAGGCAGTCTCATCATACCATCCCCTCATAAACCTATCAAGGTCAGTCTTAAAACAAGTGAGGCTTTTTGTCCCCATTACTCCCCTTAGAAGGCTGTTCCAGAACTTCATTTCTCTGATGGTTAGAAACCTTTGTCTAATTTCAAGCCTAAACTTATTGATGGCCAGTTTATATCCATTTGTTCTTGTGCCAGCATTGCCTCTTAACTTAAGAACTCCTCTCTTTTGCTGACGTTTATCCCTCTTATATATTTATAGAAAGCAATCCTATTTCCCCTCATCCTTCATTTTGATTAGGCCAAAGAAGCCAAGCTCCTTAAGTCTCTTCTTGTAAGGTAGGTTCTCCATTGCTCTGATAATCGTAGTAGCCCTTCTCTGCACTGGTTCCAGTTTGAATTAATCTTTCTTAAACATGGGATCCCAGAATTGCACACAGTTTTCCAGATGATGTCTCACTAGTGCTTTGTATAGTGGTAATAACACTTCCCTATCTTTGCTGGAAATATCTTGTCTGATGCATCTTAGGATTGCATTAGCTTTTTTTCACGGCCACATCATATTGATGGCTCACAGTTTTACTGTGTTAAACCAGTAGACCCAAGTCTTTTCCCTACTCTGTTGTTTCTAGATGATATGTCCTCAGCTTTTAACAAGAATTCTTGTTGTTAGGTTCTTAGATCTTCCTTGGGCTCCTCTTCAGTCTGCTGTCTCGACTCTCTTCCCGACACTACTTCAGGGCCTTCCACAGAAGTCCACGTGTGGTTCCTTCTGCAAATAGAGTCTTCTCAGCCCTTTCATGAGGCCTAGATGTTTCAGGCTGTCATTTGATCCCAATTAGTTCTGCCCCTTCTGACTAAGATGCTGTTGATTATTGTGGAGGTGGGCTGATGGAACAGGCCTAGCTAGCTTCATGCCTCTTGACCCATAAAGGAGCAGGCCAACCTACTACAAGTCTAAAACAGAAATGTTTGTCAAAGATATAAACAACTGAAAAATCTATAACTAATCTGTTTTCTCCACTACCTTATTTACACTTTCGTTCATATGTCAGGAAGTGTGCATATTCAGATTTAGTCCATACTCACTACAATATTTCAGATATTCATAACCACAAATTAAAAACTTTTTTTCTGTTAGCAGATGCACTATTCACAGAGGACTAATTCCATGCTAAGTCTGAGTTTTCTGCATGAGAATTTTGAAGTCTGAGGTCCGTGCACAAAAATATGTGCAGGTTTGTGCCCTTCAATTTTGTCATCTACCTATCTGCAATTGGAAATCTGATTTGCACGTATTGCAGTAATTGTATGCAAAAATGTAGGTGAACAAATTCTTGTACTTTGTTGCAATGGAACTTTTTGCAATGGAATCCCTTTAAAACTAGAGTGCAAATCTTCAGTAATTTCCAGTCCCTCAACTCCCATTGGCTCAGTTCCTTGCAAGAGGTATGCAGCACCTTTGGGGAAGTAACTCGTGGCCCTCAAGGTTCAGCTGTTTTTATGTTACAATATGTGCATGAAAAAAATCTTGATCAGAATGCGTGTCATTTTCCTCATCTTATTATAGCTCTGGACTAAATGGATTTTCCTCTGTTTTTATAGGAAAACCCAACATTCAGAGACACAGCATGGATATGTTCAGCCAAAACATGAAATTTTTAGAAAATTTGACCAGCTCCTCAGCTGGTGAAATTGAGCATAGCTCCACTTAGCTTCACCCATTTACACCAGCCGAGTATCTTGTCCATTGTGTCTGCATTTAATAGAAACCAGTTGCAACCTTAAGTATAGCTTTTGCTTTATAATTGTAGCTGTTTCCTTTTCTATTGCATCATCAGCATCATGGCAAAGCCCAAATAGACATGGCCTTCTTGCATATCAAGTGCCACTTGGATTGATCTTTGGCTGCATCCCTAACCTGAACTGACTCAATATTCAGATTATGTCCATTACTGGCAATCTTGTCTTTCCATAGCAGCATTCCTTAGTATATGCACTTTAGAATTCAGTGGTCTTCCATTCTAATGATATGTTCATACCAAGAAAGCTGCTGAAACGGAACCAGCACTGATGGAGGTGATTTCCAGGTTTGGCTTCAAATATCCTAATTTCTGATCTTGTTCTGCCACTTGATATGAAGCAGCTGACAAGAAGTGAAAATGTCAATCCAGTGTTCTTCAGCCTTCCTCAGTTCCCATGTTTCACTGCAATGCTGATTTGCAACTTCATAGGAAGTTTAATGTCACAACAACCCCAAGAGTTTGCTGAAGGGTCCAAAACATGTCACCAGCTGCTGCTACTATAAGTGTCTATATCTTTTGGACATTCTCCAACACTATGTATGGCGGTCCCACGTATATAAAATATCTCATTCTTATTTAATAAATATTTAATTTGCTTCCTGAGGCTTTGCAATAAAATGTTGAATTGTCCTCCAGTATTAAAATAGTAACTTAATTTATGTGTGTAATTCCTCTGTTCTCCGGAATCACAGCTATGTGGAGCATTGAAAAAACCCTGAAATTTGCACTGCATTATACTCTATTCATCGTTATTTCTTAATCTTTATTTCAATTTCTTTTGCTTAAGGCTGTACACATTGGATGGTCATGCTGTACGTAACTCAGATGGCTTAGAAGACAATCATTATTATGTTGCAGTGGGCAAAGAAAAGTTTAAATCTTTGCCATACTGGCGTTCTTCCAGAGTTTCACCAGAAGTTCAGCGGTAAGCTCTTTCTTAATGTAATCTTAATTTGGAGGGCTTGATTATGCAAAATGCTAAGGACTTTGACAGTGAACCAGCAAAGAATTTAAGCATGTGCTTAATTTTAAGCATATGAGTTGTCCCATAGAATTTGAGTTTGGCTAGTTCAGAGTCAGAGTGCTCAGTGGGATTAAAGTCCATCGTTACCATTTCTGACAGATCATTTTTTGGATTTTTTGGATTCAGTGCATTGTTTCATATTTCTTAGTTTGACTGTTGTACCAGTAACATTCATTTTACTGACAATGAGGAGTCTGGTGGCACCTTAAAGACTAATGGATTTATTTGGGATAAGCTTTTGGGGGTAAAAAACCTGCTTCTTCCATGCATCTGAAGAAGTGGAGTTTTTTACCCATGAAAGTTTATGCCCAAATAAATCTGATCTGTTAGTCTTTAAGGTGCTACCAGACTCCTCGTTGTTTTCGTGGATGCACATTAACATGGCTACCCCTCTGATACTTGGATTCATTTCACTGAAGTGTTTTAGTCCTTGTCAGTGTTTTTTTGTTTTTGTTTTTAAATATTGAAGCAAATGGTGACCTGATCTTGTTAATATTCTTAATGACTGCTGCCATTGCTAGTTTGTAGATTATCTAATGTATAATAGTAAAGGCAGGGCATGTGCTGTCTTTGGGAAACTGAGACATGTTTCTGCATAACCAGCCTTATGCAGCTTCACCATTAAAATATCGGCCATTTCTATACTGGCATATATTGGCATTTATTTTTGCAACAAATGTTTGCCAAAGAGTTTCAGTATGTGATACTTTTAAAACACCCTTTCATAGTGCATATTGCTGTTGTGATGTTTTCTCTGAATTTCTTAAATTCTGTGTATTTTAAATCACAGCCTTAGCACTGCATTCATACACACACATATAAATATATATTACATTGCATTTTCTTATTATTTAAACACAGTTATCATTCATATCTAAGATGTATTATCAATTACTGTTCCAGAGTTATATTGCTGGATCTTTTACTTTTTTAAAATAAAAGCTAAAAGTATAATTTTATTGAATTTAATTATTAAATTAGTTTCTTTCTTGGAATTTCTACTAACTGCTTTCTAGACTGTAGAAGATGTCAGTTAAATGGCACCGACAAAGGCATTGCTGAACAATGACTAGTTTTCATGTCTTTCAGGAATTGCTGAGTTAAGCAGTTTCTGTAAAGTGTCTCTATGGGATGTGTGTTGTTGACTGCTCTGGACTGATAGCTATATTGAAAATACAGTTGAAGTATCAGGCAATATTTGTGGGTTTTCTAGTGATCTTTGTTAAAGCTATTTTTCTGTCAAGTTTTTTAATGGTCATTATTATCAAGATAAGAAAAATATCCATCATTTTCTCTTGTATAGGGGAACTGGATGCATGGTTCAGACTGTTCAGCTTATTCATATGTGGTACGTTATGGCTTCTGCTTTTTTGTTTTTGTTGTCCTTCCAACTTCATTTTTATTTTTATCCTTCATAAAAATACTACAGGCATTATTTTGAAATGACTAATTAATCGGCTGAATGTATGGATTCTCACTTTTTTCGGTAAATTGCCTGTTGTATATAAAGTGCTTCGTATCGGTTTGATAGTAGAAAATTGATATTTCCAGTGGGCTTGTTCTTATCAAGCTTTCTTTTATTAGTTTTTGAACTAATGTCATGAATGCTGGAACCTAGATCGTAGGAGTATGTTGGTTTACGCATATTTTTTGACAGTTTTGTAATTTTGAAATATATAAGGATGTAATAATTTTTTATTACAGTAAAATGCAAAATTAGAGCTCTAAATATTAGCTTCCCCAAAAACCCTAATGGTGAAATTCAGCCCTGGTGGAGCTAGATAGCTCAAGGTTCTCCACTTTGCAGAATTCATCTTGGGGAGCACTCACCCGTGAGGGTCTCCATGCTGGTCAGATGTGGTAGATTCTCTTTGTAGCGATGGTCCCTGTCTATGAAAATATATTTGGTTGATTGGTCACTGAAAGATAAATTAGGTGGTGGACCTCTGCATTTTGAGTCTGTCAACTTATATCATTCTTTCAGACCTAAAATTGGATACACAAGAGAAGTTTCAGCTTCCGTTTCAGTCTATTGCTCTTGCTTTTTTGGGAATCGTTCAAGACTCCATTAAGTCAGCAGCCTTCCTCCTATTTCTGAGAAGTTGCTTATCCAGCATTCAAATTTCTTTCAAATGACTATGTTGTATTAGAATGTTAGAGCTCATAACAGGGTTAATCTTAATAGATTTGGCCTGTGTACAGTATGCACACATTTCATTAGTTTATGCCCACATCGTTTTTCTTCTTCCAGGAGAAATTGCTTGATCAAGACTATTCATCTCTTTCCAGTTGTAGTGAAATCAGTTAAGTGGTGGGTTCAGCTAATTAAAGACATGGTAGGATTCCACTATATCAACATTTCTCTAAGGTGATGGGCCGTTCCAATACTACAAATCATTTGCTTGGTATTATTTGCTTTGTACTTTATTGCCAGTGCTCTGATACAGGGTGATAAACACAGTAAACAACTTTGATCATCTCATCATTCATAACCGGTTATAGTTGAAATGTAAATGATAGATGATCTGACATCTGCCGTTCTGGAAATTCTGGTGACAATCTCTGAATCCTCCCACCTGTTTATATAAATATTGTACCTGAGTTATCGTAGTCTCAATCTGTGAATCCAGTTCATCTTGAACTGTTAGAAGTCTTTATAGAAAGTGGTCAGTGTTTTGAATTTCACTTGAAATTGAATTGGCAAACAGCACAGAATATGGAGCACAGAGATATTGTGGCTATCAGAATGGGGGCTGGAATATACTCCTCTATCAAAGGCTTCTGAATGATTTTGAAGAGTAGATCCGCACAGACATTACACTGGCCTAACCTTGATGTGACAATTGCATAGATAATTGTAGCAAGGACTTCATCTGTGATGAAAGGATGCAATCCATTGTCCAGCTGAAGAAGAGATTACCAATTTCTGGTAACCCAATGTTATCAGGAGCAGAAATTACACCACTAAAATCCTGAGATTGCAAACCACTTTAAAAATTTGTAGGCAGAGGTCCTCATTTTCAGGTATTGCAGCAATCTCTGCAACTCCACTTCTCTCTGCCAAAACCCCCTTATCTCATCTGAACTGACTCTAGTTTCACCAAAGTTCTTATCTCAGCCAGATACTGAGAACACAGGGAAACAGGAGTACTTGTGGCACCTTAGAGACTAAGAAATTTATTTCAGCATAAGCTTTCATAGGCTACAGCCCACTTCATCGGATGCATAGACTGGAACATACAGCAAGAAGATATTTATACATAGAGAGAACATGAAAAGGTAGAAGTAGCCATACCAACTGTAAGAGGCCAATCAATTGAGATGAGCTATCATCAGCAGGAGAAAAAAACTTTTGAAGTGATTATCGAGATGACCCATAGAAGGTGTGAGGGTACTTAACACAGGGAAACAGTCATATTCAGGACTGATATAACTCAGCTCTAAGAATCCTTTACATCAGCATATTCGTAACACTATAAACCATAATGCCTTGCAGTCTCCCCCAGTTGCTTTAAATATACATTGAGTAAAAGGGGTCACAACAAGATTTTCAAACTGTGTGAGACATCACAAGTGATAACACTCATTGAGGATTTGCCAAACTCAGACCGCTGGGCTGTCTCCAAAAGGAATGTGTAATCACTTTAATAGCTCTGTCCACTTATTCCCAAATGTGAGTTCTCTTGAAGCCAAGAAATTCCTTATCTATAAAGCCTCTTCTCTTAAGCATACACTTGCTTGGATGGGTGGTATCTGGAGATTGCTTCTTGTTTCTTTATGTGTATTGAATTTCATTGACAAGTCTGAGTTGAAGACTAATGCATCAAAACTCACCTAGAATTGCTTGCAATTGATCTTGTAACTATTGAAGTTCTCCCTGTGAATCACAGGTCAAGGCACTTTCTAAAAGGCCTTCGACATATTTATCTACCAGTTTGGCTTCTCTGCATGATTTGGATCTAATTTAGACTTGAACAAGTTAGAAGATCCTCCCTCTGAGCCTATTAATGATTGTCATTTGCATTTCATATTCTTTATTTGAGGCAATTACATTGACTAGATGGGGAAGTGACTTCAAGCCCTCATAGGCCTTTTTGGTTTTTTTGAAGGACAAGGTAGGTAGTAAGGGCCCATACAAAGCCTGTTGATATCAATGGGAATCTTATTTTTATATGAACCAGTTTTCCCCTCTTCTACTGTTCATTTCCCAATCTAATCTTTCTAGTGTTAAGTTGTTTATCATAAGATTGGTGTCAAATGAGCTCTTTGCTGCTGCACTGACAATTTGAGGGACTTTTACCAATCCCTTCATCTCCTTTTGACTTATATTGAGTTAAAGCGAGGGAAACTCATTTTCAAGCAACACTTGTCAGAGTGGATAGCTGAATGTACTTCCATATGCCTTGATTTAGCCCAGATGCTTGTTCTTAAAGGTTAGTGAACTTATTTTACTGGAATGTTTCTTGTGCAGTCTGTATTATCAGATACCTGTAGCTGAGTTCCATGTGGTGGAGTTCTTACCACACACTTATTCAGTATATTAACTTGATATATTTCCTGAATAGATACTTTTTTAGAAGACTTATTCTTTGTTTAATAAAGAACTGTTTCTTCTGATAGCTTTGACCCTTCCTGGGAGTACTCAGAGCTGTAAGGCATTTTGCTACCACCTGTGCCTGCCAGGGGTCAGCTCCCCAACTCCGCTGGCCATGGACAACACAAGCACACCCCTATAGGTCTATGCAGGCCCCGGTGTCTCTTTGCAGGTTAGCAACAGGCACACTCCAGCCTCTAAGCATCTCCCTGGAATATCCAGCCTCTGATCCCCTGGACGTTCACAGTAGTCACAGATTTGCTGCTCCCAAAGAACCAATACACCCCAGCTTATCAGTTCCACCTTAGATCACCACTCTGCTTAACAGACAGCGCTTAGATATGGTTATAATGAAAACAAATATAAGTTTATTTAACAAAGGCTAGAGATTCTGGTATTAGCAAATAGAAGTATTGGAAACAAATGTTTACATTTAAAATACAATCATAACATACATTCCAGACCCTAGACTTATTTAACTAGATACTTTTATGTCTTGCAGAACAATACTCACCCAAAGTCCTAGCAGAATTTTACAGCCAGGCTGGGCTATGATCCCACTTTCATGAGGCAAACACACATTTTCAGCTTGCTTCCTGGGTGGTGATGTCGCCTCTCCTTTTCTGAAATGCAGTTACAGACTATTGTCTCTTACCCCAGGAGGTCCCCTTTTCAGAAACTTATCTTGTGGTTTGTTTGTTTCTGTAAATTCTCAGGTCTGCACCTGGCTCAGATAGGAAACATAGCCTGTCTCCATGGATGTTTTTTGTTCTACATGCTGATTAAGTTAGCTCTGAGGTTCACCTCGCCGCAGGTCACAAGCTTTGGAATCTAATATTTTATATTTTACATATTTCTTAAACTATTTCCTATACAAACTTCTTGCAACAATTATGATGACCAGTGGGCTACTAGCTTTTGGCAGAGACCTCACATGCCACACTTTGGTGAACTAATATACATGTTTTTGACCTTGTAAAACTGTATGCACCCCCCTGTGCCCTCTGTCAGTTGGCACCAGGAGGTCCCTGGGTCATAATAGTATTTGTGGCTCTTGGACAAATTATTTGCATAGATATTCTGTTTGTGATGTGTGCACCATTGGTGCATAAACCTGGACCTTTTTGGAAAGCATTACCTACCTGGATTGGATGTGCACCCTACTTATGCCCTCTTCTTCCCCCTGAAGAGATCATTTCCTTTCACTAAATCAAGAATCGAGTATAAGGCCTGGTCTACACTATGCGTTAAACCGATTTTAGCAGTGTTAAACTGATTTAATGCTGTACCAGTCCACACTACAAGGCCCTTTATATCGATATAAAGGGCTCTTTAAATCGGTTTCTGTACTCCTCCTCAACGAGAGGAGTAGTGCTAAAATCGGTATTACCATATCGGATTAGGGTTAGTGTTGC
>NC_133771.1:36754601-36779738 GCF_003597395.2 Chelonoidis abingdonii | reverse complement strand
GACAATGATTTTTGCCCCATCAGCCACTGGGCTCTCAACCCAGAATTCTAAGGGGCAGGGGAGACTGTGGGAACTATGGGATAGCTATGGAATAGCTACCCACAGTGCAATGCTCCGGAAATCGACGCTAGCCTCGGACCATGGACGCACACCGCCGAATTAATGTGCTTAGTGTGGCCGCGTGCACTCGACTTTATACAATATGTTTTATAAAACCGGTTTATGTAAAATCAGAATAAGCCCGTAGTGTAGATGTACCCTAAGATTGAAATAACAGGGACAGCAGGTAGCATAGATCTATGTAAGCAGGCAATCTTTCCCAACCCCCTACAATTTAACTTGGTAAGTAACCATTCTTGTTCTTCAACAATTCCCCACTAATTGATTTAAAAACAGTCCCCAGACCCAAAGGAGGTGGGTCTGAGGATCCTTAACTTGGATAGATTGCAAGAGTGCTATCCCAGACCGAACATCTTAGCCTCAAGGGTAGTCCAATGCTTCATGAAGGTGTAAGGTGACCAGATGAGAGGAAGAAGATATTGGGACATATGCGCGGAGAGGGTTCCGCAGGTGGAGCAAAAAATAAAAGGCTGAGTGTTGTGGGTGGAGCGAAATATCGGGACAAATTGCATCTCGACCGAAGATCAGTTGGGACGTGGGACAAACACCTAAATATCACGATGGTCCTGATTTTATCGGGTTGTCTGGTCACCCTATGAAGGTGTGAGCTTTTTATATCTCAACAAAGAGTGCATTTCTGAGACATGCGGTGGAGGCTCCTTAAACTTGGTGTAATATGCCTTAGCACCTGTTGGTGCTGGAATACAAGAGAATATGCAGAACCTAATCCACTTGGACAATCTCTGAGTGGAAATTGATTGCCCTCTATTATTATTTCCTGTATTACAAACAAACTAGGTGTTTTGTGGAATTATTTGGTTTTGTTTGGATAGTAGCTAGAAAGTGTAGCCTACCCTTTCCTAGTAGAGAGGGTCTTGGAAGAAATTATTGGAAAATTGATTGTGACACAGAGATCACCTTTCACATGAATGTGGAGTATGAGGGAAGAGCCAGGTTATCATTATAAAACTGAATATGGCAGGTCTTTCATTAGGGCCTACATATTGCAAACTCTCCACAAATGCAGTCTTAATTGAGAGAATGCAAGACCTATTATGGCAATTGCTCCGAGAGTGGTTCCATTAATTTGACAAGCACCACATTGAAATTAGACCTTTAAAAATAACTTAATGTGAGATGAAAGAAGACAGAAGAGTTCTATAGTGGTTTTTGATTTGTGAAATCTCTTCTAAATGCATAAACTGTGGGAGAGACCAGATTATTTTAAGTGAAGAGATAGTCTAGATTAAAGAAAATGGAAGACTGGTCGGGATGAGATCCTTTTTGTTTTGCCCAGATGAAGAACCACTTGAATTTTACAGAGCAGAAGATTTTCTGAACTTTCACAAAGCCATCGCAGTCCAAGTTGCTCAGCCAGCTGACATCTTTGTTCTCAGACTTGGACACCTTGGATTGAGGTGTAGAATCTGATCCTGTTCTTGTGATAAAAGTTCTGGCAGGTTGGGCAGAAGTACTGGAGTTTATGCTGCCTGGACCAGCATGTTGAACCACTAAAATTCATAGGCCCATTCTAACCCTGTGAGTAGTAGCATCTGCATTCTGTCTTGTCTGATCTTCCTCAGCATTTTTGGATGAGAGAAATAAAAGGAAACACATTGAAAAAAAAATCTGGTCCAAGAGGAATCCATCTATTGGAGACCAGGATTATTTACAGCAGGATTAGTTGCTCTTGATATTGTGTTCTTTGGCAACCAGGCTTTCTGGAGTGTTCTCCAGACTGGGAGCAGAATGTTGATGAATGACTCTTTGAGAATTACTCTTACTGTGCATTGTATTTCCAGCTGAGATTTTCCATTAGGATTTTTACTTTTACTGGAAGACAGAGGCCTGTGGTTGTGATATGGTGATGAACATAAATTCCAAAATACCAAAGTTTTCCCACATTGATGTCTTGATGAGGGCAGTTTTGGAATTTATGCAGAGAGCAACACACTTTTGCAAAATGGTTGTATATGTACATTTTGCAAAATTACTGTGCATCTTTGCATGATGTTGTGATAGCCTTCACATTTACTGGAATCAAATCTGGTCTTTGTGGTTTGCTTGCTATTGGTCTTTATATCTTGGTTGTAATCTCCATCATTGGTTGTAATGCCTTACAAATGAAAGTCCTAGCAAGCAATGAAAGAATTGATCACACCTAATTAAAAATAGAATCATAGCACTCTCAAGGTCCCTTCCAGTGCTATGATTCTATTTTTAATTAGGTGTGATCAATTCCTTCATTGCTTGCTAGGACTTTCATTTGTAAGGCATGGTTTTTGCTAATTCTGCAAATATCTTTTGTTTGCAAAGTCAAATCCATTTCTCTCAATAACCTTGCTTTGACCCTGGTTATTGGTTACATTGCAAATAATGTAGTCTTTAATTAGTGCATCTATTAACTGTTCAAATTTATACGGACTGATGTGCTCAGTGAAGAGTATATGTATTTGTTTCATCTTGGTATCTCTTAATGTATCTCCAGAAGCAATTTATGGTGCCATAGTAATATTCTGTGGTGTTATGGCATGATGAATGGCTCCCTGAACCATGTGGAAAATATAAGCACTAATACAATGAACACAAATACCTGCACTATAAATACTGGACCTCTGAAATATCCTTATTTTTTTTATATTTGAATAACTGTAGATTATATTGTAAATTAAATAGTTTGTAGTTTTGTTGAAAACTTTGATTTAAAAATATTTTTGTGAAGCTAATTTTGCAAATAGTATGTAGATAATCTGTATATTTTTAAAATTTGCATTGCTGTTAGGTTTTAAGGAATTTTGACATTTTATATTTCTGAGTATTGTTAAAACTGTCTGCCTCAGGAACTTCAAGTACTTGAAGAAGAACTCTGTAACCTCAAAAGCTTGTCACTTTCACCAACAGAAGTTGGTCCAGTAAAATATATTTCCTCACTTACCTTGTCTCTCATGTACTAAAGCAATCTTTTTTGGAACTTGTTGAATCTGCTGTCCAGTTCAAAAGAATCTGTTATATCCTTGTGGGCAGCTGGTTTAGAAAGAAATCACTTGAGGTCAGACAGCAGACAGTTAACAAAACTACCATTATTTACAGACACAGAGCTTGCCTAACCGGCCGAAGCTGGCTGGGCTATCCCCTAATAATCTAACTCCGTTGCCATAGGAACAAAAACCGTGACAACCAAATACGCAACATATTCCTCCCCGCCTAATAAGAACACCTGCCCTAAATAAAACACACACTAGACTAGAGAAGGAGGGTGGACTGCCTCCATTCCCGGCTAAACCCTGGGGATTATTTTGCCCCATAACTGTGGGTTAAATGTTGTAGGGCTAAAACCTACACCCTGCTACGCAGCTTACTACACCCTGTAAGCCTGAGATAAATTTACAGTGGCATTGTGGAAATCCTGGGGTCCATTTTTCCCCAATCACTGGTAATTGCTGAAAGATATCGGTTCCACAAAAGAGACCAAAAAGAAGATGAAACAGTTGTACACATTTGTAGCAATTTAAAAAAGCTAGCAGAACACTGTGAATTAAAGAGATGTTAAATGATGCCCTGTGTACAGGTTAGTGTGTGGCCTGTACAGTGAAGCTATACGGAAGCGCCTACTGACAGAGGCTTAGCTTACATTACAGAAGGCTGTTGATATTGCTGTCTCCATGGAACTGGCTACAAGAAGGCGCAATACATCGGTGCATCCCTAGGGTGCAAAAAAGTGTCACAAGAACCTACCCACAAAACTGTGCAGAGTCAGGAATTTATCGCTGTGGTAAGCCAGGTTACCAGGCATCAGAATGCTGGTGTAAGGACCTGGTGTGTCGACACTGTGGCCAAAAGGGACACATTGAGTGTTGCCTGTAAACAAAAGAAAAAGGGGCCTGTGGTCTGGCTGACAAAAGAGGAACCCTGCATACCCTAAAGCAGACCCAGGATGATCAAGGTGACACCTCATCGCAAGAGGAAGTGCCACTGCATGTTTTGTCTTTGGCAGTGGGGCACGTAATACTGAGTAACCCGTTGTTGGATGGCAAACTCCTAATGGAACTGGACACCGGTGCACCATCTCGCTGGTCTCCGAGACTGTGTATTAAAGAAAAGCTACAGCATCTTCCGCTTAAGGCAACAAAAACTGTTCTGAAGACGTATACGGGAGAAGCTGTGCCCATGTTGGGCACTATTGATGTTAAGGTGGAGCTCAATGGACAGGCTGCTAAATTGCCACTGTTTGTGGTGAGAGGTAACTACCCAGCCTTAATGGGTAGGTCTTGGCTTGGAGATCAGTTGAACTGGGCAGAAGTGCACCGGATGACTAAGAAGAAACCAGTCTAACCCCTACACTAAGGAAACATGCTGCTGTTTTTGGAGAGGATTTGGGAAGTCTGAAGGGAATCACTGTGACATTGAACATTAAACCTGAGAGTCCACCAAAATATCTGAAAGCCCGAACTGTGCCATATGCCATCAGGCCAAATTTGAAGCAGACCTGGAGCGCCTGGTCACCAATGGAGTCCTAATACCAGTTACCCATAGCCCATGGGCCACTCCTGTCATTCCAATAGTGAAGAAAGATGGCTCTCTCCGGTTTGCGGTGATTTTAAAGTCACTGTCAACCCAGTTTGTGCGCAGAGCAATACCCGCTTCCCCGCACTGATGAACTCTTCGCAGGCCTCTGGCTGGGACAAAAGTTCAGTAAGATGATCTGAGTCAAGCATTTTACAGATGCACGTAGATGAAAAGTCCAAGAGCTGTTGACTATTGTGGACTCATAAGGGGCTTTATCGATATACTGTCGCCTCCCCTTCGAATAACGTCTGCTCCCGCCCTGTTCCAGAGGGCTATGGACCATCCTGTTGTGGCTTGTCAGGAGTTCAGTGTTATCTGGATGATACCTGGTCACTGGAAGGAATGAAGAGGATCACTTAAAGAATTTAGAGGCTACCCTACAAAGACTGGAAGAGTATGGCCTATGAGTTCACAAAGACAAGTGTGAATTCTTCAAGCACTCTGTTGAATATTTGGGACACATCATTGTGTCTTCTACAGGTCTTCATAAGGCCCCTGCAAAAGTTAAAGCTATGTGGAGGCTCCCCCACCTCGAAATGTAAGCCAGCTGCGCTCATTTCTGGACTACTGAACTATTATGGAAAGTTCATCTCACAGTTAGCCACACTGCTAAAACCACTCTTGAGCTCCTAGGGGAGAACAAGGCCTGAAGTGGACTGAAGCCTGTGATGTGCATTTAACAAATGCAAGATGCATTGCTAAATTCTGAAGTTCTAACGCACTTTGATCCATCCTTACCCCTACAATTGGACGCAATGCCTCCCCTTATGGAGTGGGAGCAGTCGTATCACACATTGTGCCTTCGGGAGAAGAGAGACCTATTGCTTTTGCTTCACACACTCTAAGCAAAGCAGAAACTAACTACGCCCAAATCGAACGTGAGGCATTAGAATTGTTCTGGAATTCAGTACCTGTTTGGGCGGAAGTTTACTCTTCTCATCAGACCATCGCTCTGACTCAATTTTTGGACCCTACACAGGCATTCCCCATAGCTGCTAGTCGTATGCAACGTTGGCATTGTTACTTTCAGCACACACATATGAAATCAAATATCGGAAATCCACTCTGCACGGCAATGCAGATGGCCTCTTCAGGTTGCCTTGCGGTCAAACATCAAGATAGTGCCCAAAAGGAAATCTTCTATTTTGAAAGGTAGAGAATACACCATCACTGCTACTCAGATAAGAAGCAACTCGCGTGAAGCGGGTATTGCTCTGCGCACAACACTGGGTTGACAGTGACTTTAAAATCACCGCAAATCCGGAGAGAGCCATCTTTCTTCACTATTGGAATGACAGGAGTGGCCCATGGGCTATGGGTAACTGGTATTAGGACTCCATTGGTGACCAGGCGCTCCAGGTCTGCTTCAAATTTTGCCTGATGGCATATGGCACAGTTCGGGCTTTCAGATATTTGGTGGACTCTCAGGTTTAATGTTCAATGTCACAGTGATTCCCTTCAGACTTCCCAAATCCTCTCCAAAAACAGCAGCATGTTTCCTTAGTGTAGGGGTTAGACTGGTTTCTTCTTTAGTCATCCGGTGCACTTCTGCCCAGTTCAACTGAATCTTCCCCAAGCCAAGACCTACCCATTAAGGCTGGGTAGTTACCTCTCACCACAAACAGTGGCAATTTAGCAGCCTGTCCATTGAGCTCCACCTTAACATCAATAGTGCCCAACATGGGCACAGCTTCTCCCGTATACGTCTTCAGAACAGTTTTTGTTGCCTTAAGCGGAAGATGCTGTAGCTTTTCTTTAATACACAGTCTCGGAGACCAGCGAGATGGCTGCACCGGTGTCCAGTTCCATGCGTATAGGTTTGCCATCCAACAACGGGTTACTCAGTATTACGTGAGCCCACTGCCAAAGACAAAACATGCAGTGGCACTTCCTCTTGCGATGAGGTGTCACCTTGATCATCCTGGGTCTGCTTTAGGGTATGCAGGGTTCCTCTTTTGTGTCAGCCAGACCACAGGCCTCTTTTTTCTTTTGTTTACAGGCAACACTCAATGTGTCCCTTTTGCCCACAGTGTCGACACACCAGGTCCTTACACCAGCATTCTGATGCCTGGTAACCTGGCTTACCACAGCGATAACATTCCTGACTCTGCACAGTTTTGTGGGTAGGTTCTTGTGACACTTTTTGCACCCTAGGGATGCACCGATGTATTGCGCCTTCCTTGTAGCCAGTTCCATGGAGACAGCAATATCAACAGCCTTCTGTAATGTAAGCTAAGCCTCTGTCAGTAGGCGCTTCCGTATAGCTTCACTGTACAGGCCACACACTAAACCTGTCACACAGGGCATCATTTAACATCTCTTTAAATTCACAGTGTTCTGCTAGCTTTTTTAAAATTGCTACAAATTGTACAACTGTTTCATCTTCTTTTTGGTCTCTTTTGTGGAACCGATATCTTTCAGCAATTACCAGTGATTTTGGGGAAAAATGGGACCCCAGGATTTCCACAATGCCACTGTAAGATTTAGTCTCAGGCTTAACAGGGTGTAGTAAGCTGCGTAGCAGGGTGTAGGTTTTTAGCCCCTACAACATTTAAGAATATTGGCACCTTCTTCTCTTCTGTAATGTCATTTGCAATAACAAAAAGCTCAAAATGCTCAGTATACACATGCCACTGCACTATATTCTCATCAAAAGGTTCCAGTGGCCCGGTCAGAGTAGCCATGATTTTTAGTTTTACTTTCACAGTCAGTGCAAACAAGCGGTTTTTTTGTTTGTTTGTTCTATACCTTGACTTCTACTTCCTTCTGTTACTGGAGCAGCACCGGAATCCCATCTATCGTCGCTACTTGTTATATTCTTGGGGGAAGCCAGTTAAGGAAGAAATCACTTGAGGTCAGACAGCTAACAAAACTACCATTTATTTACAGACACAGAGCTTGCCTAACCGGCCGAAGCTGGCTGGGCTATCCCCTAATAATCTAACTCAGTTGCCATAGGAACAGAAACGGTGACAACCAAATACACAACAGAATCTATGAAGAGAATTCACATTATTATTGTGCGTTGAGAGGGACTGGATAATTCAGGGGGGTTTGCACTGAGATACAGAACCTTTTACCTGTAGGTAGTCAGTTCAATTTAGATCAGAGTGGTAGTGACTAAAAGCTGTCACCATTTGAAGATCTTTTGAGGGACCAAAGTAAAGGGAGTTGAAGTTCTACCTGTAGTTCCTAGTGGCCAGGTGTATACTTCACAATAATCCCAAATGCACTAACAGAAATCCATTTCAGCCTTGGAAATTGAATGTTTTCACCTGCACGTCAGGATTTGAACCATATTGAGGAAAATTGTACCATCAGTTTTTGGGCAGAATTCTTCTTTACTGGTTTCTGTGTGGACTTCTGCACAAAAAATGATGGCATGGTATGGCCCTTGAGCATGGAGTTATATGGGATTTTTCCCTGATACTTATGATTCTGTGGCTGGACTGACTTTACAGTCATCAGCTACACTACAAGTTGTGATGACACGGATTCGGGGTTGCCAGTGAAGATTAAAATTCACTATGTTCTATGCCAAAAACCACAAGACCCTATTACTTATAAAATGAGACCTTGATTTTGCAAACAGATGAACTGATTGCAGACCCTCAGGCCTGCACTGAGTCCTAATCAAGTCAGAAAATATTAACCTAAGGCATTCTGTGTGGGATTAAGAGTCAGCACTGATACATCTGTTTGCAGGATAAGGTCTAAATAAGACATCTTCTGTTGTATTAGTATTCAGGTTCATGTCTTTTGTATGCTAACCGTTAATGGAAGACATGATCACAAACATGTGAGTAGGTCTGAAAGTCCAGCCAAGAGAGTTCAGTCTTACACATAAAAGCTATCCCATTTCAGTACATTACAAACTATGTTGTAAACAAGTTCTTGGTTTCCAGAAAAAAGTTGCAATTATCTGAAAGTTGCCAATAAGTGAAAGGCCCCCATTTTCAAATGGATGTATACATGTACTGGTATGGAACAATGATGTGCTGTAGTCATATTTTTGTATTGTATTATTGTTCCATACAATGTTAACATGAAAAAGCCACACATACAGAATTGTTTCCTTTAATATTATAATTTTTCTCTGTGTAGCTTCTGAAGTAAAATGGTAAGTTAAGTAAATGAAGTAAAACAGTCAGACTGTATCCTCTCTTCCTGCCAACTGTTTATGTGACAGGCATAGGTAAATTAAAAAAGGAATTTTGGTATACTTGTAGTCAATGCTTCAGGTGTGTCACACACAGTAAAATGTCACACAGTTTTAAGACCATAATTTGTCCAGTGTCATCACTGTTCTTTAGAATCCATGAAACAACAAATCTTAAAGACACCACACTTCTCAGCTACTCACACTAGCTTAGCCTGGGACTCTCACAGGACCTCTTGAACCTGAGCTTTACTGGTGAGACAGGTCCACGTGTTTGAAGTCGTGACACAAAGCCGAAGTGCACAACTGGCAGCACTGTGCCGTGTGTTATGAATGTTGGCTAACGCATGTACAGCAGTAATGTGTATGCACTGTAGGTAGGGTGACCAGATGTTCCATTTTTAAAGAGATAGTCCTGTCTTTTGGGACTTTTTCTTATATAGGCGCCTATTACCCCTCACCTCGTCCCATTTTTTCACAGTTGCTATCTGGGCACCCTAACTGTAGGTCTGGGAGACACACAACAGTCATGTACGGTCCCGCATTTGGAGCCAGCAGATTCATTACAAGTGGAACCTCTTCTAATAAAGTTGTCGATAAGTGGCATGAGAGTTGCCCATATATGAATTCTGTTAATACTAAAGTCAATGGAACATGATTGTTTCTTGGAAAAATGTTGCTAATAACTGAAAGTTGTCTTTATCGGGATTGCTAATAACTGGCATCAACTGTGTGGACTTTTACAATGAGTTATACGCTGCCCATGTTGTATCTATTTAATAAATGGAGGAGTTTTTTCTTTAGGGCTGTCATATGTAGTACATTCATTTAAGATATGTTTAAAATAGCAAGAAATGGATCATCATGGATAGTAATTTTTTTTAGTTTAAAATTGAAAAATACTCATATTAGGGTAACTATATTTTATTTTTAGCAGATATGGTGAGTCTCCAAAAAGGCCCAGAAAGAAAAAGGCAAGAGTAAGTGAAAAAATGAAATTAATAATTTTTATACTTCTGCTGCAATATATTTTAGTGTTATTTTGTACAATCAACACTGTAGAAGTAGTAAAATGTTTTAATATTAACAGTTTGATAAAAATAACATTACATAATGGAGAATGGGAAATCTACTTTAATTTATATTTCAACTCAAATGGTCTTAATTTTAGGCTTTTGCCACATCAAGTAGATAAAATGCAGACAAATATGAAAAACATATTGATACATTTTAAAACTGGGCAATCTTTTAAAATTTTTCTTTCTAATCCAGTTGAAGAAAATCATTACTAAATCCCTATTTTGGCTGCCCTCCACATCTTGACTTTACTTGTGTTTGTAAATCCTAGTGGAAGATTCAGTAGTTTCATTATTTAAATTTAGAGAAATGAGATATTTTATGAGGAGAGTCTTCATGCTGTGGAATAGGGTTTAAAAAAAAAACCAAATGAACCAAAAATGTATCACTTCCTTTATCCATAGCACTGTCAATTGTCTGTTTAGATTGTGAGCACTTAGGAGCAGTGACCATTTCTACCTAGGAGCTAGATTGTAACACAGTCTCACTCCTACTGATAAACAGGGACTACTTGTGTGAGTATCTGCTCATCAGCGGACTTATTTGTATTGCAACAAAAAGAATTAGTATCAGGCCCTATTGTGCTCCAGTAGGCACAATAGGACCAGATACTAATTCGTTTTGTTGCAATACAAATAATAATTTGAGAAGGAGACCCATCTTATTTTATGTCTGTAAAGCACCTATGTCTCTTTGGCTGTTTTATAATGATTAATAATTCAGTTAAAATTATGTTACGAGAACACAATGATTACATGGTTAATACATTCAAAAGGCAGGAAATACATTGAAGCTCTGTTGATACTACTATAAAATAGAAATATTCTGGCACTGTTTTCTTATTTGTCCAAGTAATTGCACTGACAGACAAAAAACATTACTCATAAGGAATGCTGGGTTGGTGACTCTCCAGGGTACCCTGTAAAAGTCTATGTTAATGTCAGTGAGCAAGATGAGGTTAATGCACTCTAGTTATGCTGCATCTAAGCCCCCTGCTGTTTTCCAGGCCCCCCTTCTCAGCCCTCCCAAATTTATAGGAAAGGAGTCCTCTTTGAAGACTTTTAGAGATCTGCATGGGTCAGAGGGATATGGAATGAGCGGTGGCTGAAAGAGCAGGGATTTGGGGTGTTAGGTGATCAGAGGGGTTGACAACTATATTTTGGTCCATTGAATGAGTCAAATGAAGGTTCTCTGAGGAACCTATTAGAGCTTGTGTGGATTCAGGAGGCCTCCAATGAGCCTCCTAAAGTTCACAAGCGGCAGCATGACTCCTAGGAGTCAAGGGCTCACTAGTCTCCTGAAGATTTCCACAGTGATCTGTCTAGGTTGCCGTCCTCGTTATGACAGTGACCAGTACCAGATGCTTCAGAGGAAAGTACTAGAAACTCTGATGGACAATTGTGGTATAACCTACCCATAGAGGAAGTTTTGTCCTAACTTGTTTCCTGCCTTGTTCCCTGGCTTTTTTCCTCTTATAAATTGTGTGCACTGTCTAATGTAACTGGATGCCTTCATTATCCGTATAAACTATATATAAATAAATAATCATCTTTTGAATTCTACTAAACTCTTGGCTTCAGTGGCGCCTTATGACAATATAATCAACCCCTGTAGATCTTATGTTGTGTAAAACAATGGTTGGTTTTTATCAGTTTTATAATTCTATTGCTCTTGTATTATAAGGAAAGGTAGAAAGCAGCACTCAACATACCTGCTCTGCACCATTTGTTATTTTATGTATCTCTAGCATATTCCTTCTTCTTTGTTTCTTCTCTAAATATAACAGCCTTAATCTTTTCAATTTTTCTTTGTGTGGAAGTCTATAATATAAAAAGTAAACGGTCTCATGACTAAAGTGAGTTAATGTACTTGCAAAGAGATTTTTGTACAAATATTATATGCACAGCTGATTTTTTCCCTCTTTTAATCCTCCCAATATTATTAGAGGGAAATAAGTCTGATCTATGGCACTTTGTGCTGCATGCCAGTTACCGTAAGAAGAAATAACTCTGCAGTGATTTCACAAAACCTTTCGATTCTTGTGGTACATTCAGAGATTAGAGCCCAAGTCCTGCCATTACTGAGTCTTGATGCAACTCCCATGAGTTTATTGATGTAAGTCACAGCAGGTTTGGGACTCTAGTGAGGTTGCAGAAGCTTTCATACTGTGGGGGTGCTGGCAAAGAGAACAGCAGACTTAAAATTTTGTCTTTATCTGTTCTCTAAACTTAACAATTTAACAGCCCTAAAGTTGAAAGTTAAAAATATTTCTTTAAAGTAAATAGGGTTATTTTCCAGTATTGATAGATTTGTGTATGGGCTGAAAATGAAGTGTCAGAGGTGTAGTAAAGAGAGCCTGGAGCACAGGGCCTGGTGTAAGACCTGAAGCCTGAACCAAAGTCAGGCCCTATATTAAACCAGATGCTTACAAGTTCACTGCCTGGAACTTGGCAACAGTATTGCTAGTGTTGCTAAAACACAGGCACTTCTAAGTATTAGGTACTTGATATTCATGTAAGTACATTTCTGGGAGATGGTACAGGAACACACCAACCCTCAGTAAGACAGGGATGGGATGACATTACACTGGATGGAGATGTTATGTTCGAATTAACAGGTACAAGTTGTAGGGTGGTAATTAACCACGGCAGGGGGGAATATGTAACTTGTTTATATTAATGTATAAAAGAGAAATCACAGGAGGGGCATCTTTGTCTGGCCTTTGGGAGCAGTGGAAAGTCCTGCTGCTGACTGAACTGGACTGCATTTTAACAGGCATACTTGTGTTAGTGTCCCTGTAATCACTGAGCCAGGGCACTAGGACCATGCTTCGTTAACAATAAACCTGGCTGAGTGTCTTTGCCATCAAACCAAGTCTGTGATCTTTCTGGATGGTACTGTCGAGGTGCGCTGAGCCGCCGTCTGCGGTGCTAGTACAACGTACAGAGAGAGCATACACACACGTCAACTGACAACAAAGAATATGAAGTGAAGTCAGGGGATGCATTATGGTACATTTACTGTTATTTTGATGGACTTTCATATGGCAATAGGAAATAGGCATGGAAACATGGAGGTGATGGGTTTGGTCAAGATCTAGGATGCAAATGGTATAATTTAGGACTGTCAAGCGATTAAAAAACTTTCAGGTGACATTGTAAATAAGAAACGGGTAGAATTATCTCCCATGTATGTAAACAAACTGGTTTGTCTTAGCAATTGGCTGAGCAAGAAGTAGGACTGGGTGGACTTGTAGGCTCTAAAGTTATACATTGTTTTGCTTCTGAGTGCAGTTATGTAACAAAAAAAATCAACATGTGTAAATTGCACTTTCACGATAAAGAGAATGCACTACAGTACTTGTATGAGGTGAATTTAAAAATACAATTTATTTTGTTTCATTTTTACAGTGCAAATATTTGTAATAAAAATATAAAGTGAACCCTGTACATTTTATATTCTGTGTTGTAACTGAAATCAATATATTTGAAAATATAGAAAAACATCCAAATATTTATAATAAATTTCAGTTGGTATTCTGTTGTTGTTTAACAGTGTGATTAAAACTGCGATTAATCATGATTAATTTTTTTGAGTTAATCACATGAGTTAACTGTGATTAATCGACAGCCCTAGTATAATTATTTTTTTGTACATTGGATTGTTGCTGTGACTGTAAGCTACAGAAAAGAATTGGGAATTATCTTTTTGGAAAGCAAGATTATGATGAATTATGAAGAGCTCAGAACTAATATGACAGAAGAAGATGGATGTGGATAGGGTGGAGAAGGGATTAATGGATTGATTTACCTGTGGCAGTAAAGCATGAGAAGAGATGCTTTTTGGTTGTGAAAATATCTGGTAGATGTGAAACTCCAGAGCAGAAGAATCTATAGAATATGAATAAGGTAAATCCCATTGGACACTTGATGCAAACAACCTATTGTTTTTCTATCGACTTTTTGTTAAATTTTTAAAATATATATACAGAAAAAACATAACAAACTATATATAAACTTGTCATAATGCATAAACTTCGCATAATATATTAATCATGTGCTACCTTATCTTAGCTATTTTTGAAACATTTAGTTATATATAATATGAATGGTTTAAAATATAAATCAATTTATTTATATTACTCAGTTGACAAACAACCAAAATCCAAAAATCCAACAAGCTAGAGTAAATGAATGGTTTAAAATATAAATCAATTTATTTATATTACTCAGTTGACAAACAACCAAAATCCAAAAATCCAACAAGCTATAGTAAATGAATGGTTTAAAATATAAATCAATTTATTTATATTACTCAGTTGACAAACAACCAAAATCCAAAAATCCAACAAGCTAGAGTAAATTTTTTAAAATAAGATAAAAATAGAAGCAAAATTCAGAGGAGGGGGATAAAGACAGGGAGGGAAGGAAGCTGGCTGAGAGAGAAATGGAAGAAAAAGAGGAGGCCCATGTATTTAACAGAGTCATTCAAATAGTCCCAGGTGAGCATCCCATATCTCTGAGAGTTTTTTTGGGTATTTCTGTTGTGGTATACCATTCTTTTCATTGTGGCCAAATTTATGATGTCTATGCTCTGGTTTCATTTCCATTTTTGTAGTACTAGTCTTTTAGAAGTTATTAGTGCTCTGCTGAGCCAAAGTTCGTATTTATGCAGCATCCAATTAACATTCATTAGGTTTAAAATGACCTGTTTAGCTTGTAACACAATTTTATTTGATAGGAAAAAATTAACTCTGCAGTCTGCCAAAAACATTGGTATGGGAGCATTCCCAGATCATATGGGTTAAGTTAGTGTCTGCTGAATCATAGTGGCTACATTTATCTGACTTAGTGGCATGTGGTTTGAATAGTTCAAGAGGGGTCCCGTGCATTCCTAGTATGATTTTCTACTGGATGATCTTAAAAGGAGGTCCAAGGAACAAGTCAGAGCACTAGCTAAAATTTGTTTCCATTGTTTACCAGAGATGGAATAATTAGTTCCTCCTCCCATTTCTTTTTTAGAGAATCAGTGTTTAATTAAAATTTCTTGGCCAAGAGTATATGTACTGTTGCTATAGGTTTTGGCAATCTGAATAATATTTGGAGAAATGGGTAGTGGTAGTGCAGGTATTGGGACCAAACAGATGGGAGATGGCATGTTTAAATTGGACATATTGACACTCTTTAGTTTGTAGGCTGAAACTTTCTTTTAATATTGTAAAAGAGAAAAAGGTATAATTTTCAATAAATTGACTGATGGTCAAAATCCCTTTCCTAATCCAATCTGGCCAGATGATGGGTTGCTTGCTCTAGAGTTTCAAGTTACCACAGCTAGATGCTTTGGTATGTAGAAGAGGGTGATTTTTAGATTTAGTAGATTTGGTATGCCATGTATTTCTGGCTGCCACAATAGTTGGTAATTGTTCTTTAGGGAATCAGTAGTAATAATC
Source organism: Chelonoidis abingdonii (assembly GCF_003597395.2). Classification (NCBI taxonomy): domain Eukaryota; kingdom Metazoa; phylum Chordata; order Testudines; family Testudinidae; genus Chelonoidis; species Chelonoidis abingdonii. Next base: position 36,764,367 of record NC_133771.1, on the reverse strand, counting down.
CAAGTGCAGTGCATTCGAAAGGTCTAAAGGAACAACCAATTCTTCTTCCATCTGGAGCTAATCCATGGTTCTATAGCATGAGGGAATGAGCCACTGTACTTCTTGGCTAAGAATTATTGCCTGATGGTAAAGTTTAAAGTTCAGAAATCTAAAATTACCTGTTTTGACAGGGAGCTGTAATCTGTGTCAGGAGATTCTGGGTTTGTTACCAGCACCCCACAAGAAGGACCTGAACATGGTGTCAGTTTTGGTAAAATAAAATAGGAATGTGGATAGGGAGGGAATTCAGAATAAAAAGGATTCTGGGAAGGGATTCATTTTGATTATGTTTTTTTCCCCAAAGGGGGAGAGGTAGTACCTGCCATCTATTTAAATCATGATTAATAGGGGCTTGACTATGTTTTTAATTTAATTAGGGAACAGGATGTCCAAATATCTGAGGTGCATCTGTTGCCATCTAAATATCCTGATAGGAGAGCTACTGCCAGCTAAATCCAATAAGATCTTAATTGTTTCTAACTTATCCCAATGTATCTTGTAGCCAGATAATTTACCAAAATTATCTGTTGTTTGTACGATATTTGGACTAGCTTGATCTGGATTTTTAATTAATAGGAGGATGTCATCTACATATAGAATGATTTTTGTCTCTGGAGACCTTGATTTGATCCCTTGGTTCCCTAATTAGTTTTGCATGTGGTTCTAATGTTACATTGAACATGGCGGAGGGGGAGGAGAGTGGGTAGGAGCATCCCTGTTCAGTTCCCCGAATCATATCAAAGAGAGGGAATATTGTGCTATTTGTTAGAATATGAGAGTTGGGATTGGAATATAACAGTTTGATCCATGAAATAAAGGGTTTCCCCAACAAAGTTTATCCAGGGTGAGAAACATATGTCCAGTTCACTCTGTCAAAGGCATTCTTTGCATCAAGTGAAATGATTGCATGGGAATTTCAGGAGTGTTGATGGAATGCCATAACATTAATCAACGGAGACGTGTTGTCTGCACTATGTCTTTTTAATAGAACACAGCTGATCGGGGTGAACGAAATCACTCATTACTTTTTCAAACGTCTTAGCCAATATTTTTGAGAGTATTTTTATACCAGTATTGGTTAAAGAGATGAGTCTATAACTGTAATACATTTGTGCATCCTTACCATGTTTATATAGTACAGTAATTAGGGCTTCCCTCATAGTAGGAGGTAATGTACCTTTTGTTAAGGCATCTTCGTAAATGTTTAACAGCTTAGGGCCAGAATATCTTTGAAACTTCAGTAGAATTCTATCAGAAGGCCATTAGGGCTGGTGGTCTTACCCAGACTTATTTTCTCCATGGGTTTGATTATTTCCTCTGATTGCAAGGGAGAGGCTAGCCTGGCCTGCTGCTCTTCTGAGATTTCTGGGAAGTTAAGAGTTCTAACAAAATTATCCAGTTCTTCTGGGTCAGGTGGCGAATCATTATTGTAAAGAGCCTGACAGAATTTCAAAAATAGATAATTGATCTCTTTTTGATTAGTAACAATTGGCCCCTGTTCTGATTTGTCCTTGTGATGCTTTTTGGAACCTTTGATATTTCTCTTTTAATCTGTAGGAGAGAGGTTTCTCCGCTTTCTCCCTGACTCCCAGTATGTTTGTGTGAGTCTAAAAAGAGAAAATTTCAGCTTGCGCTGAAGTCAGTCTGTTTACTTCATATGTTAGATTAATTAATTTTTTAAGATTTTCTTGTGTGGGGTAGTTTGCACATTTTAAATCCATAGCTTTAAGTAGATCAGTTAATTTCAATAACTCAGCCTGGCTAGTTTTCTTCCTACCTGCTGGGTAGGAATAAACCTGCTGCTAATTAATATTTTTAGTGTATACCATAGAATGGATTGGAATATCTCTGGTCTGTCATTTTGAAGAAAAACTTCAATTTCTTTTGTGACACAGTTCTAAAAATGTTTATTTTTCAAAAGAGAGGGATTAAGTCTCCATCTTTTATGAGTCCAGTTTGTCTCAGGAGGAGAAAATCATAGTGTCTCTGATCATGATAGACTTGATTTCTTTATTAAGCACTGAGTCCACCAGATTTGTAGAAATCAGGAAGAAATTTATCTGTGAATATGGGGCATATAGGAAGAAAAAAAAAGTGAAATCCTTCATTGTAGGATTCTGTAACTACCATGCATCTTTTAACCCCAATTCTTCTATACAATCTTATAATTTTTCTAGCCTATGATTGTGCACACTGGGGCTGACTGGCTTGTCTACAACGGGGTTCAACACCTCATTAAAATCTTTTGCTATGATTGATTCTAGTGGGATATTAATACATTTGGAAGAAAAACTTGGATCATCTTTATTGGGTCCATATATGTTAATTAAGGTATATATGGTGTAAGAGATCTAAGCCTTCACCAGCAAAAATCTACCTTCCTCATCTTTATTTGCTCCTAATATTTGTAATTTGAGTCTTCTATGAAATGAAATTGCTACACTTTTGGCAGTGTAGGAGAAATTGTTAAACACCCTTTCCCCCAGCCCCTCCTCCTAAATTTTCTGCCCCCAAATCGTTAAGGTGGGTTTCCTGTAGGAAGATATCTTTTATATGAATAATTTGTGCAAAGGAGGAGGTTAGGCATCAATTATAAAGGCTGAATGCTTATAGTGAAGGAATGAGAAATGCCCTGCTCTGAAAGGTGTATAGTTGTAAAAATATGGATTAAGGTAAAAAGATCATAGTAAATTAAGGCAGGCATACTACAGTTTGATTATCAATAGTGCAGGAAATTAATGGTGCCAGGGGAGACATTGTAGCTATTTTTATAATGTAGGAAACAAATAGAATGTACGTAAGCCTGTGGTATTTTTGTGTATATCTTTAATAAAGATCTGTGTGTGTGCAATGCATTCACATTTGGAGGATGAGTCATGGGAGGAACTGCTAAGGCAAGTAACAGTATTTAAGGAATATTATAGTATATGCTATACTGTAGTATAGCACACTAAGTATAGTATAGTATAGTGCCCTAAGTGCTTAGGAAATATTTATTTACACAAACTCTTTTCTGGCAGATGTTCTTTATTTTTGTGTAATTTGAATCTTAATTTGACCAAAACAGCGTTTTTGTCAGATTCACCTAATATGTAGCTGATTCTTTTTTCAATTTAATAATAGAATTATCGTCATCCAGCTATAGTGAATTGGAAGAATGCTTGAAAGAGTAGCAGAAATGTCACCTTACAACAGTGTTAGTGATTACAGATAACATAGAGTATCATAGATGAGTGCAATGTGTTGAAGTGTAGCTTGATTGCTTATTTGATTCAGATGGATGAATATCTGAAGTTATATATCGAAACCAACCTTTCAACTTTCATGTGCTGAACAGCTGACTTATTAATATGAAAATTTCTAACATAATGAAAAAAGACGTGGACTATAGGGTATATTTTGTATGATTACACATGCAATAAGGATTAACATGTCTAACGTGTAGGGTTGTAATCATTGTTCCAGCTGCTAGAAAGAAAGATTTAGTAAGATTGTAACTACTGAATGCATAAATTAAATTCAATAAAGCTTGTTAATATAAGACTTCTGTATTAAAAACAACTAGTTCATTCACAAACATTGCTGAAGAGAAAAATTATGTAACGAGTGAAAAATTCAGGTAAGGGTAAGATTTAATTTTTTTGCAATTTTTTTTGTACATAGCAGGGGCACTGCAGTTTAATAAATTAAGCCTAAAATATAAATAAAGTTCAGTGAAGGACACATGCTTCTTACTTGACATATTAGGTTAGTAATTTCAGGGACAAGGCAGTATCTCAGGATAAATGTGGAACATTCTCGTCATCAATCAGCATCATAAAGAAGCAACACCAGAGTTCAAATGTTAGCAAATCTTCCATTTTAATACATGTTCAGATTAGATACGTGTTCTGTGATTGAAAACACAGACTCCTCTGCTCTGATGAGATTCACTTGAGAAAACAGCAAAATGTCTTTTGCATGCACCTTCAGTCATTTTGTGTATGGAGATGGATTGACTTCAGAACAGATTGCTACTGTTCTTTGTTTAGGTGGCTATATAGTTCATCCAAGACTGTCTTGGGAAACTATTTTTTTAGTGTCGAGTGTTCTAATCTATTACAATAATACGGAAATGTAACTCGGTTTCTTGAAATGTGGTTATTAATTAATAAGTATAGTATGTGTAATAGAATGTTGCCATGTTTTAGCGCTTTTTTCCTTTTCTGTAATTGTAACTTTCTGAATATGGATAGTTAAATGGAGTTATTTTTAAGTGGAATTAAGAACCACCTGAAAGGTGCCAGGAGCAAAAGCTGATGACTGAGGATGGATCACTTGATAATATTGCCCTGTTCTGTTCACTCCTCTCTGAAGCGTTTGGGACCAGCCACTGTTGAAGACAGGAACACTGGCTAGATGGGCCCTTAATCTGACCCAATGTGGGCCTTTCTTATGTTTATATTTAAAGCAGTGGACCGAAAAGTCCTCTAAGTATAAGTAAGCCAGTGTGGATAATTACAATGAATTCTTCCATGTAGCTGCTCTCTAGCGTAATTCTTACCCAACTTAGAACTACATCTAGAAATGAGAACAGTAGTTTCTAAATCCATGCTGATTTATGTCTTGGATTATGGTTGCTAGCTAGGGTGACAATTGGATCAGTTATGATACTTCACTAGGAACTGTACTGAGACTTCTTGCTATTTCGATAGGCCATGGAACTAGAATCAGATTTAACACATTCAGTCATTTGCAATCCAGTATGGACTGAGACTAGCAAGAAGTAAAAGGTTCTGTAATTCTAGACTCGATCTGTATTTTTATCGATTGTTTATGGCAATATAGGTTAAACTAAAGACACATGTAATGTACATAAATCTCCGATAATTGTCCTGTTCTGCAGACAACTATACTACCTGGCACAGTGCTTACTATTTGTGAGTTGTCTCCCTGATGTCAGTCATACGGGACAGGTCTGTTTGTCGAAAGAGTTCAGTGAGAAGACTGCCTGTTTTCAGCAAGTGCTGAACTTGGCACCTTAGGTGATTTTTGACATTTTACCCTGTAACAAAGTTAAAAGTGAAAATGTATCCTTAGGATTTAGACAATAAAATTATAACTATATTCTAAAAATAAAATATTTGATTTCATTTCTTTTCAGTTCTCCGTGCACGTTGCCTAGTCCAATTATCCATTAGTCGATATATTAATCTGTACATTATTTGTTCTGTAAATTAAATGAGCAATGTACCCTGTACAACGTCGTTAGTCGACACTATCTTTAGATGACATTGTTGTGTGGCCATCTTGCAGCACTTACCCTGTGAGTCGTTCGTGACTTAAATGGACAATCAACAAACATTTCACAAGTATTATTTGTTAGACACCTCTTAGTGATGCTGATCTATACAGTAAAACAATGGATCAATATACCAGCAGCAGCTGATGATATGTCGCGGTAAAAGGCTTATGTATTTATAATTTAGATTGGGTAGATATTATTAAAATCTGCAAAGTCTTTAGTATTTGGATTCATAGTAGCGAGCAGTACATCCTTTATTACATTCTTCCTCGTGTATTATGTTTGAGAAAGTTTTGTTGCACTCCTCAGTGGAGTTGGGCTGAGTGATGTATGACTCTAGAAATATAGATGCACCCATACATTACGCTGTCGCACACTTCCCCGCCCATAACATATAATACATTGCAAAGAACAAGTTTCTGTTGGAAGCTGATCTAGTGAGATAAATTCCTGATGCAATAACAGAGAATATTTGAACCACCAAACTGAAGTGAAACTTTTTAAGGTGTCATTCTTTGTCACAGTAGTGTCTTCTTCATAGGTCCCAGTTAACTTAACAACTAAGCATTCGCTGCCCCCCCCAAAAAAGATAAACAATGTCAATACAAGCATAAGAAAGATAGGGACAAATTAAGTAGCGTGCAGGATGTTGTAGTTACATCAGAGAACTAAAGTGCAAACCTCTAGGCAATATAACAATTTCTACAGATGGTTAAATACATTTTACTGTCTTTAATTTGTATGAATGAGTACCTCCGGATGATGTACAAAAGATATACAATACTTCACTTTTTCTGGATTGTTCACTAATATGTATTTTTACAATCATGTTTTTTCTCAAATTTGCTTTAAATATCTACATAATCTACATTTTTCAAATCTATTAAAGCATGTATATCTGTAATGGTTAGATATGAAGTTATAGAGGTGTTTCTTACTCTACCAGTGAAATCCTAATATAGAATCATATGAGAGAATGTTTACTTTTATGTTTTAATGCTGTATTTAATTTCTTTAAAAAAATCACAGCTCACCGTACGATTGATCCTGCATTGTGATGGGGGCCACTTGAAAGATGAAAGGTGGTATCTAAAGTCAGGATAGCTATAGACAGGAAAGTAGAAAGGTTCTGTTCTGGCTTCCATTATATTCAGTCAAAAATCATTAAACTGAGCCGAGAATTTTCAACTTGAGTCCTTAAATTAGGCATCTATCGATGTTTAGGCCCTCAGATAAGTGGCTGGATTTTCAGTCTGCTTTCACTGCAAGAAAGGTGTATTTTTACAATTAGATCGTTAACTTTGAATTTAGCTATCTTGCTGTAATCTAGTAGAGTCAAGGCAGGGTAGTTTTTATTTCAATGTCATAATCGAGATACATTTGTATCCCTCACTGGAGTGTGTACCTCAACTAGGTCCTTAGAGGGTAAAATACAGTATGTTTATGACAGGAATTTTGCAGGCAATATTAACTACAGTTAAAACACACATTTTTTGGCAGTGAACAACTTCCATACCATCACTGGGAACATCTATTGAAAATCAGGCACATTTTGGATAGTGGGCAACAAAGTTTGAAAATTTTGACCTAAATTCCACTTGCAGGCCCAAATTATACCATTGGTTACACCCTGCTGAAAGAACTATTTAAAGAAGAATGCCCTCACTTCCTGTCAGCCTATGAAACCACAGCTTGAGTTTTCAGAGCAGGCAATTAAAATAACCATATTTCTGCTTGCTTGCAAACAAAGTGAATTTAAATCATAGAAATGTAGGGCTGGAAGGGACCTTGGAGGTCATCTATCCAGCCCTCTGTGCTGAGGCAGGATCAAGTACAGCTAGACCTTCTCTGACAGTTTTAGTTTAATCTGTTCTTAAAAATGTCCAATGATGTGGATTCCACAGCTTCCCTTGGAAGCCTATTCCAGAGCTTAACTACCTTTACAGTTAGAAAGTTTCTCCTGTCCTGGGGTATACAAACATCAGATTGGAGAGCAAGGGTTATGGAGCTACTCTGGGCCCAGGAGGCCCTGCCCTACTGCACCTGCAAAGCCTGCACAGGCTGGAGGAGGAGCTTAGAAAGGGGAGCAGAGTAGCTCAGTGGCAGGCAGATAGTGGAGGTGAGCTGACCTACACTCTGAGCTCTTGGGAAGGAGCTCCACAGGAGCTCTAGCTGCTTGAGGCCTGGCTACAGTGATGTGAACAGGCCTACAAAGAAAAGACCTGTGACTCTTTGAAAGTTAGAGACTTTATCTTTGTGTTTAATTCTTTACTTTACCCTGTGAGAAGAGCAGGGACTGGTAGGAAGTGATCCAAGGAGGTAGCTGCATAGCACCTGAAGGTGCAGCACTTAGCTGCCTAACTTTGGGCTCCGAATTAGTACCCACTGGAAAGGGGAGCCTGGGCTCCCTTACCAAGCCCTAAAGAGGGACAGTTAGGGAAATCCATTTCTTGGTGGGGAACCTAGTTGGGGGAAGACCCTAAAGATGCAAGGGTCTGGACCACAAGACCCCAACCCAAAGGGGAAGCCCTGAATCCCTTGCTTAATCCTGATGACCTCCTTGTTATGGGACTCTCTGTATATATCCTGAAAGGGGTGGACTAGAAAATGTGACCTGGCTGGAGAACTAAATCACTGAAAGGACAGATCACTGCAGTGTAGAGCAGTAATAAGAAAGGTGAATGCTGGGGAAGAAGTCAACCTGCCACACCCCCTCCTGATCATTAGGTGGCATTGGTGGTGAGTGTTCCCCTTCACACTAACCAAAATCTCCCTTTGCTGCAGATAAAGCTAATTACTTCTTGTCCTACCTTCAATGGACATGGAACACTGATCACTGTTCTCTTTACCTGCCCAGAACTGGACACAGTACTCCAACTGACCAATGCAGAGTAGAATGGGACAGTTGCCTCCTTTGTCGTACATACATTATTCGGACTGATACACCCCAGAATGATATTAGTTTTTTTCTTCAACTGCATCACATTGTTGACTCGTATTCAATTTGTGATCCACTATAACCTTCAGATCCTTTTCAGCAGGACTACTGCATATCAAGTTATTCCCCATTTTGTAGTTTGTTCATTTTGATTTTTTTCTTTGTCCTTGTCTTTATTGAATTTCATCCTGTTGATTTTAGACCAATTCCCTAATTTGTCAAGGTCCTTTTGAATTCTATTCCTGTCCTCCAAAGTGCTTGCAGTCCCTCCCAGCTTGGTGTCATCTGCAGATTTTATAAGTATACCCTCCACTCCATTATCCAAGCCATTGAGGAAAATACTGAATAGTATCAGAACAAGGAAAGACCCCTGAAGGACCCTACTAGATACATTTCCCCAGTTTGATAGCAAACCCATTGACACTATTCTTTGAGTTTGGTCTTTCAACCAGTTTTGCACCTACCTTATAGGTTTCATTTAGGCCACGTTTCTCTAGTTTGCCTGTGACTGTGTCTTAAGGGACTGTGTTAAAAGACTTAAAGACATTGTCATACCATGTCTACAGCTTCTCTCCTATCTGCTAGGCCAATAACCCTGTCAACAAAGAAAATGATTTGGTTTGGCACAATTTGCTTTTGACACATCCATGTTGGCTATTGCTGATCATCCTATTATCATCTAGGTGCTTACAACTTGATTGTTTAATAATTTTTTCTGGTAACTTTCCAGATATCAAAGTTAGACTGACTAGTCTAGAATTCCTTGGGTCCTCTTTGTTCCCCTTTTAAAGATAGGTACTATGTTGCCCTTCTTCAGTTCTCTGGGATCTCACTTGCCCTCCATGAGTTCTCAAAGATAATTGCTAACAGTTCTGAGATTGCTTCAGCTAGTTCCTTCAATACTCTAAGGTGAATTATGTCAAGCCCTGCTGACTGCAATACATCTAACATCTAAATATTCTTCACATATTCTTTCCCTGTTGTGGCATGTGTTCTTTCCCTCTTGTTGATTTCTGTTCACAATTCAACTTGTTAATGAAGACTGAAGCAAAATAGTCACTAAACACCTGAGCCTTCTTGAGGTCATTCCTTATTAGCTCTCTTTCTCCAATAAGAAAAGGACCTACACTTTCTTTTTTTCTTTATCTTATACGTAATGTATTTATATAACCTGTTGTTATTGCTTTATGTCTCTTGCTAGGTATAACTCATTTTGTGCCTTAGCCTTTCTGATTTTGCCTCTATATACCGGTGCTATTCTTTTGAACTCATTCTTAGACATTTGTCCATGTCTGCACTTTTGGTAGGATTCCTTTTTGATTTTCAAGCCATTAAAGAGCTCCTGATGGAGCTATTTTAGCCTCTTCCTTTTCTTTCTGTCTTTCCTTCACATCGGGATAATGTGCTGTTGCTCCTTTAATGCAGTCTCTCTGAGAAACTGCTAGCTCTCTTGAATTCCGTTTCCCCTTAGATTTTCTTCCCATGGGACTTTACCTAATATTTTC
>NC_133771.1:36745684-36754501 GCF_003597395.2 Chelonoidis abingdonii | reverse complement strand
GCTGAAATGCTTTATAGTGAGGAATGAGAAATGCCTCTGCTCTGAAAGGTGATATAGGTTGTAAAAAATTGGAATTAAAGTAACAGTCATATGCTAAATTAAGGCGGGCATACTACAAGTTTTGATTATCCATCAGTTGGACGGAAAATTAAATGTGCGGGGAGACATTGAGCTATTATTTATAGTGTCAGGGAACAAATGTAATGATACGTAGAGCCTGTGGTATTTTGTGTACTTCTTACTTAATAAAGATCTTGTCGTGTGCAATGCATTCACATTTGGAGGATGAGTCAGGGAGGAAACTGCTAGGCAAGTAACAGTATTTAAGGAAATATTATAGTATATTGTCTATACACTGTAGTATAGCCAACTAAGTATATATAGTATAGTTCACTAGAGTGCTAGGACATATTTATTTACACAGACTCTTTTTCTGGCAGATGTTCTTTATTTGTGTAATTTGAATTCTTAATTTATGACCACAAACATGTCTCATTTTCTTGAGTTATCGCAGATTATTCAAATAAAAATGTAAGCTTAGACATACACTTGTTTTCAGAATTGTAATGAGATACAGTTACCTCTAGATCTCATTAGAGACCTTAGAACTCTCTGAGTCCTCCTGAAATGGAGGCTATTTTGGACTAGCTTGATAGTGAGAATTAGCAGATATCATTGCTGATGCGTATCGATATGTAGAAATGTACCTTAAACCAACAGTGTTTACGTGATACAAGATATAGAGTATCATAGATGATGCATGTGTTGAAGTGGTAGCTTGGATTCGGCTTATTGAGTTCAGATGGATGAATTCTGAAGTTATCTATCGAACCAACCTTTCAAATTCATGTGCTGAACAGCTGACTTATTAATATGAAAATTTCTAACATAATGAAAAAAGACGTGGACTATAGGGTATATTTTGTATGATTACACATGCAATAAGGATTAACATGTCTAACGTGTAGGGTTGTAATCATTGTTCCAGCTGCTAGAAAGAAAGATTTAGTAAGATTGTAACTACTGAATGCATAAATTAAATTCAATAAAGCTTGTTAATATAAGACTTCTGTATTAAAAACAACTAGTTCATTCACAAACATTGCTGAAGAGAAAAATTATGTAACGAGTGAAAAATTCAGGTAAGGGTAAGATTTAATTTTTTTGCAATTTTTTTTGTACATAGCAGGGGCACTGCAGTTTAATAAATTAAGCCTAAAATATAAATAAAGTTCAGTGAAGGACACATGCTTCTTACTTGACATATTAGGTTAGTAATTTCAGGGACAAGGCAGTATCTCAGGATAAATGTGTAACATTCTCGTCATCAATCAGCATCATAAAGAAGCAACACCAGAGTTCAAATGTTAGCAAATCTTCCATTTTAATACATGTTCAGATTAGATACGTGTTCTGTGATTGAAAACACAGACTCCTCTGCTCTGATGAGATTCACTTGAGAAAACAGCAAAATGTCTTTTGCATGCACCTTCAGTCATTTTGTGTATGGAGATGGATTGACTTCAGAACAGATTGCTACTGTTCTTTGTTTAGGTGGCTATATAGTTCATCCAAGACTGTCTTGGGAAACTATTTTTTTAGTGTCGAGTGTTCTAATCTATTACAATAATACGGAAATGTAACTCGGTTTCTTGAAATGTGTTATTAATTAATAAGTATAGTATTTGTAATAGAATGTTGCATGTTTAGCGCTTTCTTTCCTTTTCTGTAATTGTAACTTCTGAATATGGATAAGTTAAATGGAGTTTATTTTTAAGTGAATTAAGAACACCTGAAAGGTGCCAGAGCAAAAGCTGAATGACTGAGGATGGATCACTTGATAAATTGCCCTGTTCTGTTCACTCCCTCTGAAGCGTTTGGGACCAGCCACTGTTGGAAGACAGAACACTGGGCTAGATGGGCCCTTAATCTGACCCAATGTGGCCATTCTTATGTTCTTATTTAAAGCAGTGGAAACCGAAGTCCTCTAAGTATAAAGTAAGCACAGTGTGGATAATTACAATGAATTCTTCCATGTACTGCCTCTACTAGCGTAATTCTACCCAACTTAGAAACTACATCTAGAAATGAGAAAGTAGTTCAAATCCCATGCTGATTTATGTCTTGGATTATGGTTGCTAGCTAGGGTGACAATTGGGATCAGTTATGATACTTCACTAGGAACTGTACTGAGACTTCTTGCTAATTTCAGATAGGCCATGGAACAGACATCAGATATTAACAACATTCAGTCATTTGCAATCCAGTATGGACTGAGACTAAGCAAGAAGTAAAAGGTTCTGTATTCTAACGATCTGTATTTTTATCGATTGTTATGGCAATATAGGTTAAACCTAAAAGACACATGTACTGTACATAAATCTCCGATAATTGTCCTGTTCTGCAGACACTTACTACTGGGCACAGTGCTTACTATTGTGAGTTGTCTCCCTGATGTCAGTACAGGGACAGGTCTGTTTGTCGAAGGAGTTCAGTGGAAGCTTGCCTGTTTTCAGCAGTGCTGAACTTGAGCACTTAGGTGATTTTTGACATTTTACCTGTAACAAAGTTAAAAGTGAATGTATCCTTAGGAATTTAGACAATAAAAATTATAAATATATTCTAAAATAAAATATTTGACTTTCAATTTCTTTTCAGTTCTCCGTGCACTTTGCCCTAGTCCAATTATCCATTAGTCGAATATAATAATCTGTACATTATTTGTTCTGAAATTAAATGAGCAAATGTACCCTGTACAACGTCGTTAGTCGACACTATCTTTAGATGACATGTTGTTGCCCCATCTTGCAGCACTTACCAATGTGAGTCGTTCCAGTGACTTAAATGACAATCAACAACCATTTCACAAGTATTATTTGTTAGACAACCTCTTAAGTGATGCTGATCTATACAGTAACAATGGTCAATATACCAGCAGCACTGATGATACTAGCGGTAAAAGATCTATGTATTTATAATTTAGATTGGGTAGATATTATAAAATCTGCAAAGTCTTTAGTATTTGGATTCATAGTAGCAGCAGTAGCCAACATCCTTTATTGACATTTCTCCTCTGTATTATGTTTGAGAAAGATTCTTGTTGCACTCCTCAGTGGAGTTGGGCTGAGGTGATGGAACTCTGAAATATAGATGCACCTCATACATACGCGTGCGCACACTTCCCCCGCCCCATAACCTATAATACATTGCAAAGACAAGTTTCTGTTGGAAGCTGATCTAGTGAGATAAAATTCCTGATGCAATAACAGAGAATATTTGAACCACCAAACTGAAGTGAACTTTTTAAGGTGTCATTCTTGGTCACAGTAGTGTTCTATAAATAAGGTCCCAGTTAACTTACCAACTAAGCATTCGCTGCTCCCCCCCAAAAAAGATAAAAATGATGTCAATACAAGCATAAGAAAGGATAGGGGACAAATTAAAGTAGCTGACATGATGTTGTAGTTACATCAGAGAACTAAAGTGCAACCTCTAGAGCAATATAACACATTTCTACAGAATGCTTAAAACATTTTACTGTCTTTTAAATCTTGTATGAATGAGTACCTCCGGATGATGTACAATAAGTATACAATACTTCACTTTTTCTGGATCTGTTCACTAATATGTATTTTTAACAAATCATGTATTCTTCTCAAATTTGCTTTAAAATAATCTACAAATAATCTACATTTTTCATATCTAATTAAAGCAATAGTATATCTGTAATGTTAAAGATATGAAGTATAGAGGTGTTTCTTACTCTACAGTGAAATCCCTAATATAAGAAATCAGATGAGAAGAAAATGTTTACTTTTATGTTTTAAATGCTGTAATTTAAAAATATTTCTTTAAAAAAAAATCACAGCTCACCGTACATTGATACATGCATATGTGAATGCCACTTGAAAGAGGAAAGGTGGTCATCATAAAGTCAGTATAGCAACAGGAAAGTAAGAAAGGTTCTGTTCTGGCTTCCAAATCATCAACCAAATCATTAACTGAGGCCGAAATTTTCAAACTTGAGTCCTTAAAATTAGGCATCTAAATCGATGTTTAGGCCCTCAGATAAAGTGGCTGGATTTTCAGTCTGCTTTCACTGCCAAGAAAGGTGTATTTTTACAATTAGATCGTTAACTTGAATTAGCTATCTTGCTGTAAAATCCTAGTAGAGTCAAGGCACGGGTAGTTTTTATTTCAATGTCACTAATCGAGATCAACTTTGTATCCCTCACCTGGAGTTTACCTCAACTAGGTCCATAGAGGTAAAAACTACAGTATGTTATGACAGGAATTTTGCAGCAAGATATCTAACTCAAGTTAAAACACACCATTTTTGGCAGTGAAAACAACTTCCAACTACCAATCACTGGGAACATCTATGAAAATCAGGCCACATTTCTGGATGTGGGCAACAAAGTTTGAAAATTTTGACCTAAATTCCACTTGCAGGCCCAAATTATACCATTGGTTACACCCTGCTGAAAGAACTATTTAAAGAAGAATGCCCTCACTTCCTGTCAGCCTATGAAACCACAGCTTGAGTTTTCAGAGCAGGCAATTAAAATAACCATATTTCTGCTTGCTTGCAAACAAAGTGAATTTAAATCATAGAAATGTAGGGCTGGAAGGGACCTTGGAGGTCATCTATCCAGCCCTCTGTGCTGAGGCAGGATCAAGTACAGCTAGACCTTCTCTGACAGTTTTAGTTTAATCTGTTCTTAAAAATGTCCAATGATGTGGATTCCACAGCTTCCCTTGGAAGCCTATTCCAGAGCTTAACTACCTTTACAGTTAGAAAGTTTCTCCTGTCCTGGGGTATACAAACATCAGATTGGAGAGCAAGGGTTATGGAGCTACTCTGGGCCCAGGAGGCCCTGCCCTACTGCACCTGCAAAGCCTGCACAGGCTGGAGGAGGAGCTTAGAAAGGGGAGCAGAGTAGCTCAGTGGCAGGCAGATAGTGGAGGTGAGCTGACCTACACTCTGGAGCTCTTGGAAGGAGCTCCAAGGAGCTCTAGCTGCTTGAGGCCTGGCTACAGTGATGTGAACAGGCCTACAAAGAAAAGACCTGTGACTCTTTGAAAGTTAGAGACTTTATCTTTGTGTTTAATTCTTTACTTTACCCTGTGAGAAGAGCAGGGACTGGTAGGAAGTGATCCAAGGAGGTAGCTGCATAGCACCTGAAGGTGCAGCACTTAGCTGCCTAACTTTGGGCTCCGAATTAGTACCCACTGGAAAGGGGAGCCTGGGCTCCCTTACCAAGCCCTAAAGAGGGACAGTTAGGGAAATCCATTTCTTGGTGGGGAACCTAGTTGGGGGAAGACCCTAAAGATGCAAGGGTCTGGACCACAAGACCCCAACCCAAAGGGGAAGCCCTGAATCCCTTGCTTAATCCTGATGACCTCCTTGTTATGGGACTCTCTGTATATATCCTGAAAGGGGTGGACTAGAAAATGTGACCTGGCTGGAGAACTAAATCACTGAAAGGACAGATCACTGCAGTGTAGAGCAGTAATAAGAAAGGTGAATGCTGGGGAAGAAGTCAACCTGCCACACCCCCTCCTGATCATTAGGTGGCATTGGTGGTGAGTGTTCCCCTTCACACTAACCAAAATCTCCCTTTGCTGCAGATAAAGCTAATTACTTCTTGTCCTACCTTCAATGGACATGGAACACTGATCACTGTTCTCTTTACCTGCCCAGAACTGGACACAGTACTCCAACTGACCAATGCAGAGTAGAATGGGACAGTTGCCTCCTTTGTCGTACATACATTATTCGGACTGATACACCCCAGAATGATATTAGTTTTTTTCTTCAACTGCATCACATTGTTGACTCGTATTCAATTTGTGATCCACTATAACCTTCAGATCCTTTTCAGCAGGACTACTGCATATCAAGTTATTCCCCATTTTGTAGTTTGTTCATTTTGATTTTTTTCTTTGTCCTTGTCTTTATTGAATTTCATCCTGTTGATTTTAGACCAATTCCCTAATTTGTCAAGGTCCTTTTGAATTCTATTCCTGTCCTCCAAAGTGCTTGCAGTCCCTCCCAGCTTGGTGTCATCTGCAGATTTTATAAGTATACCCTCCACTCCATTATCCAAGCCATTGAGGAAAATACTGAATAGTATCAGAACAAGGAAAGACCCCTGAAGGACCCTACTAGATACATTTCCCCAGTTTGATAGCAAACCCATTGACACTATTCTTTGAGTTTGGTCTTTCAACCAGTTTTGCACCTACCTTATAGGTTTCATTTAGGCCACGTTTCTCTAGTTTGCCTGTGACTGTGTCTTAAGGGACTGTGTTAAAAGACTTAAAGACATTGTCATACCATGTCTACAGCTTCTCTCCTATCTGCTAGGCCAATAACCCTGTCAACAAAGAAAATGATTTGGTTTGGCACAATTTGCTTTTGACACATCCATGTTGGCTATTGCTGATCATCCTATTATCATCTAGGTGCTTACAACTTGATTGTTTAATAATTTTTTCTGGTAACTTTCCAGATATCAAAGTTAGACTGACTAGTCTAGAATTCCTTGGGTCCTCTTTGTTCCCCTTTTAAAGATAGGTACTATGTTGCCCTTCTTCAGTTCTCTGGGATCTCACTTGCCCTCCATGAGTTCTCAAAGATAATTGCTAACAGTTCTGAGATTGCTTCAGCTAGTTCCTTCAATACTCTAAGGTGAATTATGTCAAGCCCTGCTGACTGCAATACATCTAACATCTAAATATTCTTCACATATTCTTTCCCTGTTGTGGCATGTGTTCTTTCCCTCTTGTTGATTTCTGTTCACAATTCAACTTGTTAATGAAGACTGAAGCAAAATAGTCACTAAACACCTGAGCCTTCTTGAGGTCATTCCTTATTAGCTCTCTTTCTCCAATAAGAAAAGGACCTACACTTTCTTTTTTTCTTTATCTTATACGTAATGTATTTATATAACCTGTTGTTATTGCTTTATGTCTCTTGCTAGGTATAACTCATTTTGTGCCTTAGCCTTTCTGATTTTGCCTCTATATACCGGTGCTATTCTTTTGAACTCATTCTTAGACATTTGTCCATGTCTGCACTTTTGGTAGGATTCCTTTTTGATTTTCAAGCCATTAAAGAGCTCCTGATGGAGCTATTTTAGCCTCTTCCTTTTCTTTCTGTCTTTCCTTCACATCGGGATAATGTGCTGTTGCTCCTTTAATGCAGTCTCTCTGAGAAACTGCTAGCTCTCTTGAATTCCGTTTCCCCTTAGATTTTCTTCCCATGGGACTTTACCTAATATTTTCTGAGTTAGTCTGCTTTTTTGAAGTCTATTGTACTTATTCCACTGTTCTCACTCCTTCCTTTCCTTAGAATCATGAATCTATCATTTCCTGCTCACTTTCACCCAAATTGCCTTCAGATTTGCAATTCCTCCCTGTTAGTCAGAATGATGTTTAAAATGCCTGTCCCCTAGTTACTTCCTCCCTTCTGAAACAAAAGGTTGTCCCCAGTACATTTCAAGAACTTACTGGACATTTTGTGTTATGCTGCATTAAAGTCTCCTATTACTACCACGACTGGTGTGATTTTGCTATGGAAGTCATTGGGTGATTTTTAACATGGAACCTTCAAGACCATTTTCACAGTAGCTTTGCAGAGTATTTCCACACCTTAACTCTTGTTAATAAATGTACTATTTTGTTTGTTTTTTACAGTGTTTGCTTTAGCAAAGCTAGCTCAGGAGAGGCTGATGGGCTGTCTGTTTAAAGTGACAAAACCAAGGGGGTTGCAAGTAGAACTGGTTGGGAACTGGAATTTCCATTCTTTGGGAAATGCCAACATTTTTAAAAGTATTTTTTGTTCCAAATTGGAACAAAAAGCAAAAAGCTAAACTTTGAAGTTTCCTGTGAAATGAAACTCCCAAAACTGTTTGTTTGGAACTTTTGAAACATTTCATTTTGATAATGTTGTATCATTTCATTTAGATATAAACATGTTACTGTAATAACAAAATGTTTCATCTTTTCATTTTGACTCATTGTTTTTAATATAAAAGTCTAAATTAAATGTGCATAGTTATATAAAAGTCTAAATGCAATGAATCAAAATGATAGTTAAAACAAAACATTTTCACCTTATCCAATGAAATGTGACCTCATGAAACTGAAATGAGAAAATCTAAATTGTTTTCACTTTTTCCCTGTTGAAAAACTTTTTAAAAACTATGCATTCTCACAAAATGTTTTCTTTGACAGAAAATTTTTCCATCAAATTTTTCAACCAGCTTTAATTGCAAGTCTGGTTAGTCTTTCCTAGTACCTTCATGCTATCACTACATAAGGACTGCTGTATTAGAAGTCTCATAACGATACATTTATTGTCTATACCAGGGATTGGCAACATTTGGCATGCAGCCCATCAGGGAAATCCACCGGTGGGCTGGGACGGTTTTTTACCTGCAGCGTCTGCAGGTTCGGCCGATTGCAGCTCCCACTGGCCGCGGTTCACCGTTCCAGGCCAACAGGGGCTGCAGGAAGCGGCAGCTAGCACATCCCTTGGCCCCCGCAGGCCCCATAGGCCTGGAGCAGCGAACTGCGGCAAGTGGGAGCTGTGATCGGCTGAACCTGTGGACGCTGCAGGTAAACAAACGGTCCCGGCCCACCAGAGGATTTCCTTGATGGGCCATGTGCCAAAGGTTGCCAATCCCTGGTCTATGTATACGTAAGTATAACTTTCAATAGTATGTCCCTGCCTACAGTGGAAATCTAATGAGCATCCTCAGTGAGCTGACACACAAACAGAAATGTAGCAGTTTCTTTGAAAAAAGCATT
>NC_133771.1:36744307-36745584 GCF_003597395.2 Chelonoidis abingdonii | reverse complement strand
ATGGTCTGGTTATGGAAAAGTCTTTATAGGTTAATAGAAATATCCTTTATAGTGCAGTAAAAATTGATAAAAGCCATTTAGTAATTTTTAATACTATAAAATCCATTTAATCTCCCAAGTCCAGCTGTGGCTTCTTGTTCAGCCCTGTAACAGCAGCAGTGAAGGAATGCAAGTGGAAGGGCTATTTTTCTTTTCCAGCCTTTGCAAAGTCAAAAGGCCTTCTAAGAACTAAAGCAATAAAGCAGATATGTGTGAAGGATGCTGACCTGCATTGTTGTTAATACTGAATGTTCACAGTTGCAAACAAATTACTTGGGCATAGTCAACAGTTAATATAAAAGAGATTGTTAATCATTTGGATGTTCTCTGTTTAATGTTTCATTTAGTCAGAGAAACATAGTGCAAGTCAACCTTCATGTAGACATTCAGCAAAATCACCAAAAAGTCCCAAACCAGCAGATGGAAAAGCACACTCAGTTTTTTATGCCAAAGAAAGCAAAGAAGTCAAGAAGGCAAGACCTGAAAGGACTACGCCCCTGGGATCTGATAAGGGTAATATGAAATACTGCTGCTCTTGTGTAAGCCAGCAGTTATGTTTTAAGAATTTTGTTTTGATGAACTAGTTCCATTTTTCTGTTTTTTTTTTTTTAAGTCTATGGAATGGTTGCTGAAATGTTTCTGTTAAATACTGTATAATGTATGAGGAGCAGAGAAGTGAAAATATTTATTGCTCCTTTGGAAGTAGTAAAGAGAAAACGCACAAACCAACATTTAAAAATATAGGTGAATATAGACAGGCTTCTTAATCCATAATTTCCTCGCAGTGTCCAAGTCATTTGGTCAACCATTACAGAAGGGATTATGATTAAAATAACAGTATCAAAATCTATCCATTTATCATATTTATGTCACTTATTTATTGTATAAAATCATACTTTAGGAAAAAACATAGCAGTTGTACTGTATACATACTATATATATTTGTGTGTATATTTCTAAACATTTCTTAGCTTGTAAGCTCATTAGACTAGGGTGTCAGGATTGCAGCTATTGGGGTGCAGGGTTGAGGCTAAGACCTGGGTTGAAGGGGACTTGAGAACATGGTCTGAGGTCAGTTTAGAGGCAGGGCCGGCTCTAGCAATTTCGCTGCCCTAAGCCTGGCGGCACGCCGCCTGAGGCACTCTGCCGCTCGCCGGTCCCGCGGCTCCGGTGGACCTCCCGCAGGCGTTTCTGCGGACAGTCCGCTGGTCCCGCGGCTCCAGTGGAATTGCCGCAGG
>NC_133771.1:36701737-36741024 GCF_003597395.2 Chelonoidis abingdonii | reverse complement strand
CCGTCCGCAGCTGCACCTGTGGCAGGTCCACCAGAGCTGCCTGCCGTCCTCCCAGCAACCGGCAAAGCGCCCCCCATGGCGTGCTGCCCCAAGCACATGCTTGGCACGCTGTGGCCTGGAGCCGGCCCTGTCTAGAGGGTCAAAGCCAGAAGCAGCAGTCTGTACCAGTGTCATGCCATAGGATCTGGTCATAGTTGAGGTCAGTGAGCTGCACTGGGTTGAAGTCAAATGATCCAGCTGAACTGGGTTAGTGGAACCAAGGCAGAGCGACACATTAGAAGTGGAGCAGGGGACCAGGAACTGAGGTGCCAGGAGCAGAGCAGGGGTCCAGCAGCGAGGCCAGTTGTCGAGAGCAGGGCTAGGGTCAGAAACCAGGAGCAAGGTAAGGTATCAGAAGTGTGCAGCACAATCTGTTTGCATCAGCAAGCCAGGGACCCAAATAGTTGTGCAGATAGACTCCAGGTATTTATCCTAGACCTTAAATAGTGTTCTTGTGCCAATTAGGGAACACAGTAGGCTTTGCCACTCAGGAATTCTATAGTTGGGACATCTTGTATGCTTGAACCTGTAGGTCTCATAATCTGCTGTTCCATGCTTCACCAGAGCTGTTGGGTAGCAGTGTGGATGGAACCAGCAGACCTGGGTTCCAGAGGCCCAGCTTCTCACATGGGGATTGTGTCCACCTGCCTACTTCTGTTTATATGCAAGTTTCTTCTAAACAGCTTAGGTTGTAAGCTCATTAGACTGAGGGTTGTCTGTATCTGTCTACTTATATTTGTACAAAACCTAGCACAGTAGGGCTAATCAGGACCCCTGCATACTTTAATATTAAATTATGCAAATTGCTGATCTTCATTCTGCCTCAAATTTCTGAATGTGTATTCTTGCTTTTTATTAAGAAATAAAACATAATATAAATTAACAAAGAGAAGACAAGAAGAAAGTATGTTTTGACTATTTGATTGCCCTTTATTCTTCTAGAGCATGAAGACTGATAATTCAACATTTTTAGTCTGTTTCTGTAATAGTTTTAGTTTATGGGACATTGATATTTGTGCTGCTACATAACCCTTTCTTGGCCAAGTGTTCTGCACAACACTTCCTAGTAAGTCCTTTCAAGCAAAAATAAAATATTTCAACAGGAATACATTTTTTTCTTTGAAATTGATTAGGTTGTGCAACTTTTGGAATTAAAGCCAATAAGATTAATGTTTTTTTCTTATTATAGAAGTGATTCTTTACTTACTAAGAAAAATAATGAATTTTAATAATCATAAGCGTGAATTTGATGAACAAGGAACTGTGACATGTTCATGGAGGTTTACAAAGAGTATTTTATAACTAATGTTTTTCATTACTTTCCAGCACCAAGTATTTTTAAAGCTGGTAAACCCCGGGGAGAAGTCCAAGGGGCAGCAGAGGTACAAGAAGACAAAAATCTGAAAGTGGAGATGCCTATCGATCAGGTAAATTCAGGGCAAATTTATTGCCCTCTAATAAATTTATTCCTGTAAAGTAAGAAGAAAGAATTTAATTAGCATATCCCCTCTTGCCCTCTGTCTATCTTTGACAAGAATAAGGTAGAAATAGATTTCCTGGAGTCTCTGGGCAAAAGCAGCCCTTTGTTTAAGTTACTGTAACTATTATATTAGAAAAATTAGTGAGACCTGACTAAGCTATTAGTCTGTAAAAAAAAATCCATGGTTGAAATAAAGATAGAAGAAGTGAAACAATTTGGTGTATGATCTTCCTCTTTCCTTACAGCTTGCTGAATTACACATATCAAAGCATATGTCTTCTCTATTAGTCTTAATGAAAAAAAATCAGCAAGCTTTAAATAAGCTTATCTACTTGGGGGTTTTAATTTGCACTGATTTTTCTTGCACATTGATTGGTGCATATTAGTCAGTCTGCAATAATTGTGCATCAACTGTAAAATATTTTCTGCTTCAGTATGGATCAGTGTGTATACATGGCATGGATTTGGGCAGAGTAGGTGAGTAACATTCTGTGCAAGTATCCCAGAGTGCTTTGCTTTGCTGCTGTTCTGTATGCATTCTGTGACTTCTCTTGCTCTAAGTTGTGGGATATTGTAGCACGGCGTGCACTCACCGCTGCAGTGCCTCCTGCTGGTCGTCCAGGAATTAGCTCATCCCAGCCTCCAAGCGCCTCCTGCTGGCCAGTGTCTCCCTACTGGTACCTGCTTCCTTGTCAATCTCCACTACTTATAGTACTTCTGACCCCACATCTCTCACGAGCCTGCAGTGCCCCTTCTCCTGGGTACAGCCCATGGCAGTACCCCCACACTCAAGGCTCCTCCCTTCCCCAGGGAACCCCAATCCCTTAAGCCCACCTCGCCTCAGTAGCCCACTCCCAGTCTTCATCTAGCCCCTTCCTTCAGGGGCAAACTGCAGTCTGAAGTGGCCACTCATCATCATCCAGGTGGTTGGACCTGCTGCCTTTTCCTTCTCTGGCAGCTCCCCACAGCTCCAGTACCTCCTCAGGCCTAGGAAGCAAAGCCTCAGCCTGGGAGTTCGCCAGGCTGGAGCTCCTCCTGTTCCTCCCACCGCTACTCTGCCCAAGGTACCCCCTTCTGCTTGCAGGCAACCAGTCTTTCCCTCTCCAAGGCTGGAGAAGGACGGACTACCTTCTGGCCCTGCAGCTCTTTGATGGGGCCCACCTGGCCCTTATTGGCTGCTTCCCAGCCTTTTCTGATTGTTTAATTATTATTGTTTAATGTATCAGTTTGTACCAACACATCCCTCTAACGCCTCGGTCTAGGACAGCTCCTCAGGTTTGTCACCTAAAAAGAATGGCTCACATCCTCTGTAGTGAAGACTGATGCAAAAAATTCATTTAGCTTTTCTTCAATGACCTTGTCTTCCTTGAGTGCTCCTTTAGAATTTTGATTGTACAGTGGCCCCACCGATTGTTTGGCAGGCTTCCTGCATCTGATGTACATTAAAAAATTATGAGTTTTTTATTAGTTATTTCAAATAGGGTAATATTTTAACATCTATGTCTCCAGGCAACTCTGTACAATCAGGGAGCATTAATAAAATGCATGTGCAGCCCATCAGTTACGTTTATGCTTTGTCCAGGCCGAGAGCCTCTGGAGTGGAGATTCCCAATTCATTCAAAGTTGGTCTAAGTTCCTGGATAACATAAGGGTAGATATCCTTGTGAGGGCCTGCCTTGTCCTTTACAACTTCTGGAATGCAGACTGCAGTAGCAAAGTAATTTAACCGTCTACATGCTCTCAAAAATTATTAGTTTTTAGCTGCTCTTCAGATTCTTTTTGGCTTGCTTATACTTTTGCACTTGACTTGCCAGAGTTTATGCTCCTTTCTATTTCCTTCAGTAGGATTTAACTTCTAACTTGTAAAGGATGCCTTTTTTGCCTCTAACCACTTCTTTTACTTTGTTTAACCATGGTGGTACTTTTTTGGTCTTCTTACTATGAGTTATAATTTGGGGTATACATTTAATTTGAGCCTCAGTTATGGTGTTTTTAATAACATGCAGCTTGCAGTCATTTCACTTTTGTGACCTTACCTTTTAATTTCCATTTAACTAGCATCCTTATTTTTGTGTGGGTCCCCTTTCTGAAGTTTGTGGCAAATTGCCGGTACTGTTCTCTGGGTCTCGCGCTTTCTCTTCTCTGGGGTAGGTTCAGGGCGATATTGCTTGCCTCTGAACCAGTTCTTAATCACTCCCCTAGTGTCCTTGGAGGAGGGGAGTGGAGAGGGAGGGACCTGGGCCCGCCCTCTACTCCAGGTCCCAACCCAGGGGCCCTGGGGTTGTGGTGAACCACTTGACTAGCGGTTTCTTCCCCTGGGTTACTTCCCTCTCATACCCGTCAGCTTGTGAAGGGCTTCTCGCCTCTCTTCTATACAAGCCTGGTGCCCCTTACCTAGGGTTTCTGTTGGGCTTCCCAATCCACCGCAGCACTCCTCCAAACCTTCTATTTCTCTCTGGACAAACTCTTCTCTTCTGCAATCTGCACTCTGCTCCAATCCAACCTTTCTCCTTCAACTACCACCCCCTGTCTGACTGAAGCAGGGGTTTATATCCCATGACTGGAGTCAGGTGCTCTAACTGACGTCAGGTGCTCTAATTGGAGTCAGGTGCTATGACTGGAGTCAGGTGCTCTAAGTGAAGTCAGGTGCTCTAATTGGCCACAGCTGTTCTAGTTAATCTAAAGCAAACCTTCCTCCCTTGGCAGGGAATAAGGCCCCCTGCTAACACTCTTGTGCTTCCCTCTGGCCATGCTGTATCACAAGTTAAATGCTAATATGTTGGGCTTTGTTGATGTCTCCCTCCCCCCTCCCCATAAGGATGTTACATTTAATTACATTATAGTCAGTATTACTACCACTATTACAGAGCAGTTCAACTATAGTCATCTCTTGGACAAGATCCTGTGCTACATATAGGACTAAATGAAGAATTGTCTCTCCCCTTGTGGGTTCCCGGACTAGCTGTTCCAAGAAGCAATCATTAGTGCTATCTAGAAATTCTGTCTTTGCCTCCGGCCCTGAGGTGACATATACCCAGTCGTTATGGGGATAGTTGAAATCCCCCATTATTATTGAGTTTTCAGTTTTTGTAGCCTCTCTAATTTCCCTGAGCATTTCACAATCACCATCAGGTCGGTAGTGTATTCCTACTGCTATGCTCTTATTATTGAAACATGGAATTTCTATCCATGTAGATTCTATGGTAGTGTTTGGTTTAAGATTTTACTATATTTAACGTCAGGCTTCTTTCACATATAATTCCACTCCCCATCCAGCACAACCTATTCTGTCATTCCTGTATATTTTGTACCCCGGTATTATCGTATCCCATTGGTTATGATTGTTCCACAAAGTTTCTGTGATGCCTATTTTATCAATATCCTCATTTAATACCAGGCATCAAGTTCACCCATCTGAGTGTTTAGGCTTCTAGCATTTGTATACAAGCACTTATAAAATTTATCAATATTTAGTTGTCTGCATTTGTGCGATGTAATTCAATGGGACTCTTTTTTTTCTTTTGACTGTTTCTCTTCAGTTCCTACCTGTACTTTATCAACCTCTGTCCTCTCATCTGTACGAGAACACAGAGTATCCCCTTTAATAAATCCTCCCCTCAGGGACGTCTCTGTCTGAACAATGTACTCCTCTGAACCAGTCGGCTTTCTCCCAGCCCTGTATTTAAAACCTCCTCTGAGATCTTTTTAATTTTACATTCCAGCAATTTAGTTCCTTTTGGTTTAGGTGGAGCCTGTCTTTCCTGTATATGCCCCTTCTTTCCCCAAGGGTTCACCAGGTTCTAATAGATTTAAATCCCCTCTCCGAACATCATCATTTAATCCATGCATTGAGACCCTCAGTTCTGCCTGTCTAGCTGGCCCTGTGTGTGGAACTGGAAGCATTTCAGAGAATGCTGTCCTAGAAGTCCTGGATTTTAATCTCTTACCTGGCAGCCTAAATTTGGCCTCCAAGACCTCTCTCTTACCTTTCCCTATGTCACTGGTACATACATGTACCATGACAACCATCTCCTCCAGCACTGAATGTAAGTTTATCTAGATGTCTTGAGAGGTCTGCAGTCTTCACACCTGGAAGGCTATTCACAATGTGGTTCTCCTGGTTATCACAAACCCAGCTATCTATATTTTTAATAGAATCCCCCATTACTATTACCTGGCTCTTCATAATAACTGGGGGCTCCTCCCCTGGGAGGGGATGAGAGGATGACATCATCTGTAGGAGAATCCCAATTATGGGATTGTTTCCCTCCATTCCAGCTTGATATTCTCCTTTCCCCAGACTTTCATCCTCCTCCACAGCAGAGAAGTTGTCTGCAGGGGTACGACTGTTCTGTTGTGTCCCTAAAAGTCTCGTCTATGTACCTCTCTGTCTCCCTTAACTCCTCCAGTTCACTCTGATCTCAAGAGCTCAGTGAATGGACACATACATCACCTGCCCACAAGGCAGTAATCGCTCATGCTTCATTCAATGCAATAAAAGACATTCCAGAATGCATGATTCTGTTCTGTCTTTGCTGTGGTATCGGCAATGTTTTTAGTAAATCAGAAAGAGAAAGTATTATGATCTGATAGATAAGGGTTGTCTTGATACCATTAAGTTTTCAGAGTAGCATGTATTGAAGGCAGACACCTAAAACTTTTTCCTCTGCTACTTAAATACCATTCCTTAAATTTTTAAACCATCAAGGTAAGGAAAAATGCTAAAATCAAGTTCCTTCATTCATCTACCAAAAACTGTGGGCTAAGTATTTGCAAGTAACTGAGCGATACGAACCAGGGATTTAAATTGCAGTATATAAACTATAAAATATGTGTTTATAACATTTTAGTCCCTCTGATGCTGATAGAAATGAGAGAAAAAGCTGCAGCTTTTTACTTGCTCCCTTGCACTACTTCCTCCAGTGATTCAAAGCATAGCTTCCAGCTTTATACTCCTGAGCAAGGCTATGCCTTCTAATCCCTGACAGACACTGGATCTGGGAGATGGTGTATGGATACTTGCTGAAATTCTGTGGCCTCTGGGAGAATACTCTGATTTTTCAGTTTGTATGTATTAAAAGTTTTTTGATCTGGAATCTATTAGATTCCCTGGAGATAGACACAAAACCTGATAGTGTTTACTTTCTGCACAGCACACGTAGGAAGGGAGACGTAGCCAGTTTCATTGGCAAAATGAGAGCAGAGTGGGGACTTGGATCTAACTGAACAGCATATGAAGTGGCAAGATTCTTCTAGTGCTTACACTCAGTTACTTGTGACACAACTGCACCTACAGATGTACAGACTGACACAGACAATTGCATATTATTTTGCAGGAATGCAGACACTTCCAAACAATGTAACAACACAATATTACAAAAACTTACTACTGGACAGTTGCTGAGCACAACTGAGTGTGAATGCATTATTCATTTCACGTGAACTTCAGCTTTTTTTTTGCAGTGTGGGTAAGAATCATTCAGCCTTTACTGTACATGTGAAAAACAAGCTTCATTGTCTGTAGAGGAAGGGATTAGACCAGTTCCGTTTTTTAAATATCTGGATAACAATACTTGCACAGTACTGTAACAGATTGGTTAAAACACCAGTGTTGCTGATATTTAAAAAATGAAGCAAGGTGAAGTGTTTACCAGTCAGGATCCATAATATATTCTGCTTCATCTCTATCTTGATCTTCTCCAAATACAAATAATGGCTTTTATGTTTCTTTTTTGTATAAACAAAAACAAATCTGATTAAAGACACCATCATCTTTCAATTTCAGGAAGAATGAGAGAGATTGCCTAAAGGCAATGAACTATTACCTCCTGTCAAATCTCTCATTCAGTTCATCTATCAGATCAAACCACTTGTGACAGTAAAATCTTTGTTTGTATTTTAAATTAAATTTAGAGCTTGTGAAAGGTGCCAGATGGACAGCACAGGGAAGTGAAGTCATCTGTTTATTCATGGAACAGAAGTTGCTCAGGATGCAGCAGTGGTCTGCTTCTTACTAGCCCACCAATATGTATGAACTGGTTTGGAGTGATTAGCTCAGGTTAGCTTGCTTCATGACCTGACACTCCTTTGCCTCTCTGTTCATATAAATTCCACTTATAGAGAGAGAGTGTGTGTGTGTGTGTGTGTGTCATACTCCTCCTTAAGACATCCCAGTGGCAGCTGCTGTTATAAAAGGAGACATAGTTTCTTCTAATTTCCCACAGGGTCCCCTAATTCTAGTAACATTTGGAAGTTACTAGAGTTAAGAGATATATTTGGTCCTGCCTGCACTCTAAGCTACATGGTGTTACTTTTGGAGACTGAGAAAAAGACAACTGTTTGAGGGTACGCTAAGAGTTTAGAAGCTTTCTCTTCTGTTCTGTGACTAGTTTTAATTGGCCTTGGAAAGGAAGTGGCTCACACACTCTTGCATAGAAAATACTTTGTCATCACTGCTCTCTGAATTTCCCTGGATATTTCACTGGACACTTTTTTTGTAGCTCTGTATACAGGTGCAGAATAAAACCTGACTTTATAGGCTCTATTAACTAGGTTTTCCATGTATTAGTGCTCCATGTGGAACCAAACTCTCCATCACCAGCTTGATAAAAAATGGCTTTTGTATAGACCCATTATTTACTTTTAATTATAAGTCCATCTAACTGTTAACTAGATCAATAAAAAATTTACTAAAATACTTTTGTTCTCCACTGTGAATACTTAAGCACAAGAACGATGTGCTCATTGGTTGAGAGACAAAGATCATACCTGTGTTGTTCGCTTCTATGATACTAATGCTGAAAGAAATCTTTAGTGACTCATGTTCACAGTTTGCATGGGTTTGCATATACATTTCAGCTGTCTAGTCATGATGTTTTATTAACTCTACTAGCCATATAGAGATTAGAAACTGGTCAGCTATTGTAAACATTTCTTTGCTGCCATCTTTGAACTCATAATATTTCAGAAACCGGGCCTGCCTGTTACATAGCTTCTTCCTGATATTATCGCAAGATAGACCTATGAAAAGATTATCCTGAAAATAAACTGGCTTCATTCGTCTCTTTTGCTAAGAAATTAAATACAACTTTGGTGTCTCTCTAACTGATACTATATTTACAATGCTGACATTTTTTGAAGATTTCATTCAAGAGACTGACGGGGAGTAAGACTGCATTTCCATTATTCTGCCATCAGTGGATACTTTGAAATTATGCTTTAGGGCAAAAAATACAGATAAGTGGAATTATGAAATCAGAAATATTAAACTCTGTTTCTTCACTGTTTAGCCACACTAAATCATTAGGTTGACTTAACTACAATGCACAGGGTGCAAACTTTTTCACAGGCCTGAGAAATGTAGCTAGGTCAATCCAATTTTTAAGTAAAGACTAGCAGGAAAAAAAATTCAGCTAAAGAATGCAAATGTCATTCCTATTGAAATAAAACCAAAAAGTGAAATGTAATCACCAGTAAAGAAATTTTGTTGGATAATACAAGCCTTTGGTACTTGTGGTAAAATTTGTAGTGGGGATAGTTAACACAGAACCAACCTAGCCTGGTAAACACGACCTCGTGGAAAGATGGAAACAGAAAGCTTATCTAATTTCCAAATCTTGCTGCAATCTTAAAAGGTGTATCTTGGAAGCCCTCCAAGCAGTCTTCCAGAAGAGAGTCTGTTCAGTTTTGCTGAAGATATCAATGCAGAACACCACTGTAGACTTTATTAGAAAAGTCAGACAGGGTTTTGATGTTAGAATGCAGTTTGCCCATAATTAAAGGGACATCAAAAATTTAAAAATCAAACTTATTTCTGAAGACGTTTTGTCCGCTGTTGATACAAGTAACCCCTAAAATCAGTATAATTGAAAGAGTTTAGGGAGAAAATCCCCCACAAAATTCTCTTTATGTTGTGCATTTCACAGCCCATTGTGTAAAGTTAATTTTCGTTGTCTCCACTGTATAGTCCATTAGTTGGTCACTTCCCTCTTTTTGTGTGTGTGTGTGTGAATCTTTTACACAGCAACAGGGAAGAGAAATGTATTTTTAAAAATAAATATGGCTCTAAAACCACAACTGGCAGGGTACTCGGGTACTCTTGTAGTACCTGAAACAACTTTCAACACACTTTTTAACTGAGAATTTCAAACTGATTTTGTGCCTCTAGTGCTAAAGTACTTGGGGTCAAATCCTGGTCTGCTGAAGTAAACAGGATTTTTGCCACTAACTTCCCTAGCATCAGGATTTGGTCCAATGGTGAAGATTAAAAGCTTTCAGTAATTAGGTTTGGGACTCCTGATGTGTTAGGCTTTGTTTAAACACTTAGGAAACCTTGGTCTGCGGCCTGGTCTACATTTAAAAGTTTTGCCAGCATAGCTATGCCAGTTAGGAGCATAGACACGGTGATAGTGACATCAAAGCACTTTTGCTTATTTTTTTCAGGGAACTGGTATAAACTATACTGGCAAAATAATGAAAATAAAATAGACTGCATCTGTACTAGGAGAGGCTGCTGGTAAGCTCTTCTGGTATAGCTATACCAGCAAAGCCTATCTAGTGTAGATAAGACCTATGTCTCAAAGAGTTTATAATATAGAGCAGCAAATACCAACACTCCAAACTACTTACTTATTTGTATTTTTAAATAATCACATACAGTGAGCATGCATTTCACTATATTTAGTCATAAAGACTTGTAATCAAATTGCATGGCTTTAAATATTAAAATATTTGAAAATAATAATAAAAAAAATAGTTGGAGATATACCAATCTCCTAGAACTGGAAGGAAGCTTGAAAGGTGTCCAGCCCCCTGCCTTCACTAGCAGGACCAAGTACTGATTTTTGCCCCAGATCCCTGAGTGGCCCCCTCAAGGATTGAACTCACAACCCTGGGTTTAGCAGGCCAATGCTCAAACCACTGAGCTATCACTCCCCCCCCCCATTTTAATTTTAGATGATATTTCTGAAAAAAGAGTATTCAACAGGGCAGGTTGCCATTTTTGAGGCCCTGCTCCAAAAATAATCTCATGATGCATCTCAGTCTCCAACCTTTCGTTTTTGGGGAGGTTATTGGAAAGATGTTGTTTGAATAGCTCCAGTTATATCTTGAACTTGCAAATGTTGCATATCACTGTCAGTTTTGTTTTAGCTGTAGGTGCAATGCACAGGTGATTTTGTTGATGGCAGTATCTCTAGCAATGGTGTACATGCTGATGAGGATCAAAAGCTATCAGCAGCCTTTGATCCTAATAACTACTGGGCTTTGATGACTTGCCTGTGGGATCTTTCAGGAAGATAACCCTTCAGTGGACTCTTTTCTTTCTGTTTGAAAGATGCTAAAGGGTACAATGAAAGCATTATTTTAGTTCCCCAAGGTCTTTTACAAGCAGAGTACTGCAGGGTTCCAACTTGCCAACCATCCTCTCCAATATGTATGTCAAGACCTCAGGGGAAATAGTGAGAATTTTGTTTTGCAATGTCATCAATCTGACAAATGTGGTGAAGTGGTTGGGAGGAAACTGGTTTAAAAGGAGCCCAGATAAGATGGAGGAGATGCTGATTTGCGGAAGAGGAAATATCTAGAAGGCATGGTCTTAGCTTTGGGCAGTTTTCTATTTGAAGTGTCTTTGATCTTCTTTATTCTCATTCTTAGGGAGAAGGAGGGAAGTATTGGATGCATCTCTGCTCTTGGTGATATGCGATGCTATTTCAGATACAACTAACCTGAACTGCCATCCTTTCTTTCTGATTCTTCGTAGAATTTAAGGGAAGGGTTCTCAAACTGAGGGTCGTGACTCCTCAGCGGGTCACAAGGTTATTATGTGCGGGGTCACGAGCTGTCAGCCTCCACCCCAAAGCCCGCTTTGCCTCCAGCATTTATAATGGTGTCAAATATATTTAAATGTTTTTTTTTAATTTATATGGAGGATCGTACTCAGTGGCTTGCTGTGTGAAAGGGGTCCCTAGTACAACCACTGGTTTAAGGCCAGAAGGTACCATTAGGTGTCTTCTAATCTGACCCCCTGTATATAACAGGCCATTACATTTCATCTGGTTACCTATCATTGAACCAAATAACTTGATTTGACGACATCCAGAGGTGGAGAATCTCCACCACTTCCTTTGGTAAGTGTACCAATAGTGAATCACTCTGACAGTTAAAAATGTGTGCCTAACTTTTCATTTGATTTTGACTGGTTTCAGTTTCCAGTCATTAGTTTTTGTTTATGCCTTTTTCTGATAGAGTAGAGTCTGGTATTTTCTCCTCATGTAAGTATGAATAAAGTGTAATTAATTAATCTCTCAATCTTTTTTTTTTTTTTTAAATAAGATAAAGAGATTGAACTCTTTAAATGTCTCAATTTAAGGCATTTTCTCCAGCTCTTGAATTGGTTTTGTTGCTCTTTTCTGTACCCTCTCTGATTTTTCAACATCTTTTTTAAAATATGGGTGGCAGAAATATAAGCAATATTCAAATATTGGTCTCATCAATGCTGTACACGATGCAAAATCACTTGCCTACTTTTACTTTCTATCCCCCCAGTTTAGACATCCAAGGATCTCAGTGGCCCTTTTTGCTATCTAATCATTCTGGGGACTCGTGTTGATTTGCTTGTCCACTGTAACCCCCTAAATCCTTGTCAGAGTCACTGCTTTCTATGCAGTTACCTTTATCAGCCAAATTTGCTGTCTCATCAAACAATGAAATCAGCATTATTTGACGAGAAAGACTTACTTTCTATAAAATCATGTTGACTGACATTAATTATATTCTTGTCTTTTAATTCTTTATCAATTAAATCATATATAATTCTTTATCAGTTAAATCCAGTACCAGCTTCTCCATTATTTTTCCTGGAATTGATGTTAGGTTAACTGACCAATATTTACCTGAGTCATCCTGCTCTCTCTTTTTGAGTATTGCTACTTTCACCATTAATACTCTTACAGTGTTCTGGAATTTCCCTAGTCTTCCAAGATTTATTAAGAATTAACATCAGTGCACCAGAGATTTCTTCAGCCAATTCTTTTAAGACTCTTTAGTGCAAGCTATTTGGGCTTGTTGATTTTAAAATGTTTATCACTAGTAGATGATGTTGTCTAGCATCCTCCTCGTTAACTAATAGACTGGAAATTGCTTCATCATCCTCATGTTATATGAGTACATCCTCCCTCTTCTTTAAAAAAAAAGTCAGAAATATTTATTGAACACTTCTGTCTTTTCTGCACTGTTATTAACAATTTTACCACTTCCATCTAGCATTGGGCCTATACCATTGCCAGGATTTCTTTTGTTCCTAATATACCAGGGATGGCCAAACTGTGGCCCACGAGCCACATGCGGCTCTTTTATAATTAAAGTGTGGCTTGCAAAGTCCCCCTCGTGGGTCCTCCATTCTCCACCTACCAGACTGAGGGGGGAGCATGGGACCTCTGCCTTGCAACTGGGTGGTGGGATGGGGCTTCTGCCCAGCAGGGAGGAGGGGCTTGGGGCTTCAGCCTCACAAGGTGTGCCTGCTAGTGTTCAGGGCTTCAGCAGGAGCAGGGCTGAAACCCCAAGCCCTGGCAGGTGCCTCCCAAGTGCTGAAGCCCCGATTCCCGGCAGGTGTCCCTCAGCTCACAAACTTCTGAAAATTTTCATATGCTGCTCAGGGATCTCCTTCCTATTGTCCTTAGCTCTGTTAGCATGGATTTTTCCCTATGTGACTGGAGTCCCATTGGGGGCCAGCTATAGTCACTCAATTAGAGTGAACTGCAATGAATAGGCCAGACAATCCCCATAAAGCTGGCGGATATTCCAATACTTAGATTTACCAAGACAGCATAAAACAGCCTCTTTATTACCTTACTGGTTACTCAGAAGTCCAAACAACACAGTTCCCTTAAAGTGATCCAGCCTCAGGCCTCCATCCAGGTATCTAAGTCAAATATGATGATTTCTGAAAATTTTATTTCATCATATAAAAGAAAAGGTTCTGCCAGTCCCAAAGGATTGGACACATTACTTCCCAGGTTTACTGAATATTCCAGATCTTACCCAAATATATGCCACAGCCAATTCTTATTAACTAAACTAAACTTTATTAAAAACAAAAGAGAGAGAGAGTATAGTTAAAAGATCAATATACATACAGGTATGAGTTCAATTCTTAAGATTCAGATTCATATCAGAGATGTGAGCTTTGTAGTTGCAAAGAGTTCTTTTGGAAATAGTTCATAGGTTATAGTCCAATGGTCAGATCTCATGTTCAGGGTTTACCAGCATAATTGGGACCTCAGTCTTGTGATTCAAACTTCCCCCGATGAAGCTTAAGCAGATCTGAGATAACGGAATCAGGAGCCAACGATCTTTTATACAATTTCATGTCCTTTTTGACAAGTTGGAATTCAAAAGGTGTAATTAGCATGATTTTGAAGGCAGTCCATCACCGGTTCTTAGCTGTAGAATTAACATAAGGCAATTTGCTTGTTCCTCCACCATTCACAG
Source organism: Chelonoidis abingdonii (assembly GCF_003597395.2). Classification (NCBI taxonomy): domain Eukaryota; kingdom Metazoa; phylum Chordata; order Testudines; family Testudinidae; genus Chelonoidis; species Chelonoidis abingdonii. The sequence continues at coordinate 36,727,016 of NC_133771.1, read as the reverse complement.
ATTATTTGCTATAGATCTCAAAGACAGATGTATACAGAGATATCCCATGTTTAGAATTAATTTAAATGCTAGCATGTTCTTTTGATCTCTGAATTATCAGAATACAGCCTGGACAGGGACTGTTGATTACATCGTTGACTCTACTCATACATATGTAAATACACAAAAACACAAACATTATCTCCCCACATGTCTTTTGAGGGTTATTTATTTTGGATGATGTTTAACCCTTTCTAGCCTTGTGTGTCACCCTAATTCCTTCAGCTTCCCATATCAATTTTCCACACTTCAAAATTTCTAATTTATATTGATTGCTATCTAGTCCCACCCTTTCCATTTGTTATATATTGCTTTTTATTTTTCATTGCTGACTTCATTTTGCCACTGAACCTGGGTATGCTTTTTGCCAGTATTGTCCTCTTTTATGACTGTGGAATTGTGGCTTTTTGGCCTGTAGGGGTTAATAGTAGATCCTCCTGCTGTGGGTCAGTGGGAGGCCACTCTGCCTCACTACACCAGTGGGCATTGTCCACAGTCAGGGATTTAGCAGAGGAGTAAACATTTGAAGGCTCTGGCCCTTAGGCAGGGCAGAACCGCAAAGGCAGATGGCTCTGGCCATTGGCAGGGCAGAGTCCTAAATGATCTAAAAATTTCCAGCCTTCATGCACAGCGGAACAACAGCCACTCATTGGGTTCTGGCCCTCAGGTTGGAGCAGAACAACTGGGCATTATATGAGCTCTGGCCCTTTGGCAGAGGCAGAGCAAATGAGCAGTCTACGAGTGTTGGCCCTGAGGCAGGGGCAGAGCCGCAATTTAATCTTGGGACTCAGGCCCTCAAGCAGGATGGGGGATCAAACAGTCTAGGAACTCAGGTCGCTGGCAAGGCGGAGCACCAAACAGTCTAGAGGGTAAGATGGGGTTCTCTGACCTCTGAGGCAGGCAGAGAAGTAGGCAGTCTATTGCTTGGTGCCTTGGCTCAGGTAGGCAGCAGACAAATGCAGGCCTTATGGCCTACAGGTGGGGAGGCTGCCACCCCAGGGACAGAAGGACCTCCACTAGGTCCTAGCCGAGGGCCCTAACAGTGGCAGAGTGTTCCACTGCTGGGTCAGTGGGGAATCCAGCCAGAATACGCTGACCTCATTTCAGGCAGCAATGTGGTCAGACTGGTGTCAGCTATCCCTGGGCCACTTCCTCCCCTCCCCTCAGGATGTACCTGGATCCATGAGGTTCTCCGCTTCCCCAGGGTAGATAGGCAGTGGCAGTCCCGGCCACTCCTCAGTGCCTCAATTGGCTGCTGGTTCCCACTTGTCCAGCCAGTCTTCAGCAGGGTAGGATCCTCCTTGGGCTCCAGTCCCTGGAGCAGACAGAAGGCATCTGTCTCCTCCTATGGCTCCCACTCTACTGAGCTGCAGGGCTCCTCCTTTATACTGTCCTGCCCTTTAACCAAGCCTGGCCAGACTCCACCCACCTCGGTTCAAGGGGCAACACCTCCCCCTCTGCATCGGTGGGAGGCCACTCCACCTTACTACATGGCCATCCAAGAAACTCATCTTAAAGAACTCCCAATTCTTCTTCAAGTGCTTGCTCATATTGATTCCAATTAGATGTGCACACGCTGCATGCACATTCGTCGGAAGATTTTTACCCTAGCAACACTTGGTGAGTTGGCTGGGTCGCCCCCTGGAGTGGCGCCATTATGGTGCTGGATATATACCCCTGCCGACCCAACGGGCCCTTCAGTTCCTTCCTACCGCCCGTGTCGGTCATTGGAACAGTGGAGCACGGCTTAGCTGATCTCCACCTCCCTAGCTACTCGTAATTTCTCATTTTTATTGTGTATATAGTTCAAATTTCTATACTTGCAGTTAGTTTATTATTTTCTTTAACATAGTTAGTGTATATAGTTAAGAGGAGTTCGGGGATTAGCCCCTTCCCCTCACCCAGTGCCGAGGCCCATGCCCGGTTCACCGGGTTTCAAACCGTGCTTGGCCTGTCACAAGCTGATGCCTACAGGAGATCCTCACGACTCCTGCCTTAAGTGCCTTGGGGAATCCCACCTCGCAGATAAGTGCCGCATTTGCAAGGCCTTCAACCCGCAGGCCAAAAAGGAGCGAGACTTTCCTCTCAGACAGCTCCTAATGGAGGCAGCTCTTACTCCTCCACCCTCGGCACCGAGTGCCAGACAGTCCGCACCAGGGAGAAGCGCACCGGTACTGCTAAGGCCCCTCGGCACCAACCGTCGCCGGTCCAGATGTCTGCTCGGCACCGCTCCCTCTCCCCGTGAGTCAAAAAACATAAGACTCCTGCGGCTTCTGTGTCCATGCCGCAGTTGGAGTACCCGCCTAAGTTGGACCATCCGGCATCGACAACTGCCATGGCACCGACAACTTCAGCACCATCGATTCCGGTCCTGCAAGAGCCGTCGAGTCTGGTGCCTGACAGCTTCCCAGCACGCGCTGTAGTTGAGCTTACTATTCCCTCCACGCCGGAGACATTCTCTATGGCAAGGGAACAGATTGCACTGACGGAGTCTGCGCTGCCTCAACCCCCGGCAACGCCGGTGCAGGTTATACAGTCTATAGGCAAGCCTGCCCTACTGAGACCATCCTCCTTTGGCACCGCTGAGAGGCATCGATCACAATCGCGGTCCCGCCGGTGTTCTCGGTCCCATTGCCGATCCGGTCCCGACGCCGCTTGCAGTCCTGGTACCGTTCTCCATCTCAGTACTGGTCGCATTCGCGGCACTGTTCAGGACCCCGTTCGCCAGCCCGGTACTCTCGGTACCGATCAAGCTCTTGGCACCGCACCTCTCGCAACCACTCCCGGCGTCGAGCTTCGAGGTCCCGGTTGACCTCCCGGCACCGTTCCGGTCACAGGTCCCGGTCTCGTTCCCGGTACTGGTATAGCGCTCGGTACCGCTCTCCGCTGCAGCATACAGACAGACTACCCAGGGATGGAGACCATTCTCAGGGGTTTTCAGCTCCTCCTTAGCCATCTCGCCATGGATCTATGTCATCCTATGCACAGGACCGTGACTTAGATGTCCCCATCCGTGTCCTCCAAGAGACCCAGGCTCAAGACCAAGGACCTCATCAGTGGTCCTTCTGGATGCCTTGGGCATATCACCAAGCCCAAGGTGGACCTCAAGTGCCATCACGCTCCGTACCGTCGGAGTACCGGGTGCCAGAGGCTGCTGTTAGCTGCCCCTCTCCTGCGGGTACGGAGGATGCTCCCATTCAGGCATCAGACCCTCAGGTCCCACCAGAGTCGGACGTCGCCCAAGTCCACGAGACAACGGAGGACCCAATTGTCCCTGGCTTTTCCTCTTCCTCTTCACCAGATTAAGCGGTGGTTGGGACATCCTCCTCGGGTCCTCCTCCAGTTGACCTAAGGTCACATCAAGACCTCCTGAGATGGGTGGCCCTGAATATGAACCTCCAGGTGGAGGAGGTTCTGGAGATAGAGGACCCGGTGGTAGATATTTTGTTGGCTGACACTCCGACAAGGGTGGCCTTACCATTTATTCGGACGATCCAAGCAAAGGCCGATACCATCTGGCAGTCTCCAGCATCTATTCCGCCCACGGCTAGGGGAGTTGAGAGGAGGTACATGGTGGCCTCTAAGGTACGTCCAATCAGTTAACGAAAGGGAGCGCCATGGCCAGCAAGCCTCTGCCCCAAAAGCAAAGGAGGCTAGGCACATGGATTTTTTGGGACGTAGAATCTACTCTGCGGGGGGCCTCCAACTCAGAGTAGAAAACCAACAAGCCCTGCTTAGCTGCTATAACTATAACACCTGGGCGGAGGTTGAGAAATTCACAGAGTTAGTCCCCCAAGACTCGCGTCAAGAGTTTGTGGCCCTTTTAGAGGAAGGAAAGAAGGTGGCGAGAACTTCTCTCCAGACCTCGTTAGACGCAGCCAACTCCGTAGCCAGAACTCTGGCTTCAGGAATTGCCATGATGCGACTATCATGGCTTCAGGTGTCAGACCTTCCACCTGAATTGCAGCATACGATACAGGACTTGCCCTTTGAAGGTCAGGGCCTATTTTCGGAAAAGACTAACCCTAGGCTGCAGAGTCTAAAGGACAATAGGGTGATCATGCGCTCACTCGGGATGCACACATCGTAGACTCAGTGCAGACCCTTCCGGCTCCAGCCTCAGCGCCCTAACCCCCCCGCCTAGACAGCGGCAGGACTTTGGCAGGAGGCATGGCCAAGGCAATCGTAGAAGGCAGTCCGGACCCCAAGGGGGTCAGAATCACGGCCCCGCCAAACCACCTGCGGGACCTAAACCAAACTTTTTTGTAGGCGTGCCCGAGGGCGACATACCAGTTGTTCAACAGGATCCTTTCCCTCCCTTTTGCAACCGCCTCTCCTTTTTTCTCCCTGCGTGGACTCAACTAACTTCAGATTGTTGGGTCTTACGCACGGTAGAATTTGGATACCGCCTTCAGTTTATTTCGCCCTCCCCTCCCACCCCCCATCCTCGTCCCTCTTCAGGGACCCCTCTCATGAGCAAATCCTCTTGCAGGAGGTATGGTCCCTCCTTGCCATGGGAGCTATAGAGGAGGTACCGGAAGACTTGAGGGGCAAGGGGTTCTACTCCCGCTATTTCCTAATCCCCAAGGTGAAGGGAGATCTCAGACCAATTCTAGACCTGTGGGGACTCAACAAGTTCTTGATAAAGTTGAAGTTCCGCATGGTATCCCTGGGGACCGTCATCCCATCCTTGGATCCTGGAGACTGGTATGCCACCCTCGATATGAAGGATGCGTATTTTCACATTGCCAATTATTCTGCGCACAGACGGTACCTCAGGTTTGTGGTCAACCGTCAACATTTCCAATTTACGGTCCTTCCTTTTGGCCTCTCCACAGCCCCAAGAGTGTTCACAAAGTGTATGGCCGTAGTTGCTGCCTCCCTCCATCATCGACACATACACGCCTTCCCGTATCTCGACGATTGGCTCATTCGCGGGGCCTCCGAGATCCAAGTAATGCGGCACATGGGCATCGTCAAGGATCTATTCATCCAACTAGGCCTGATGATCAACCTAGAGAAATCTACTCTGGTTCCCACACAAAGAATACAGTTCATTGGGGCCATTCTGGACTCCGGTCTCGCCAGGGCCTGCTTACCACAGCCGCGGTTTCATGCAATGATATCTGTTACACAAGGCCTACCAACCACTTCGGCTGGAACTTGTCTCGGCCTCCTGGGTCACATGGCTGCCTGCACGTTCGTGACCAAGCACACCAGGCTATGCCTACGTCCTCTTCAAACTTGGCTCTCCTCAGTATACCACCTGGGGAGACACAATATAGACAGGATCCTCACGGTTCCCCCGAGACTCCTAGGCTCGCTAACTGGTGGTTGACGCCCTCCCTGGTGTGTGCAGGGATGCTATTCCATCCGCCCCAGCCTTCGATGGGCCTGACGACGGATGCGTCATCTCTCGGCTGGGGTGCTGACCTCGGACATCTTCGCACTCAAGGCCTTTGGTCATCTCACGAGCTGGCCTTGCACATCAATGTCCGAGAATTGAGAGCAGTCTGCCTGGCGTGCCAGGCATTTCAATGGCATCTGCAAGGCCGTTGTGTCTCAGTGTTCACAGAAAACACAATGGCCATGTATTACATAAACAAGCGGAGGAGGACACGGTCCTCCCCCCTTTGTCAGGAAGCCATTCAACTCTGGGACTTTTATATAGCCCACTCGATAGACTTGGTAGCGTCCTTTCTCCCAGGGGTTCAGAACACTCTGGCGGATCGACTCAGCAGATCCTTCCGCTCTCACGAGTGGTCGATCCATCCGGACATTATTCATTCTGTTTTCCAGAAGTGGGGATTTCCCCGCATAGTCCTCTTCGCTTCCCGCGAGAACAGGAAATGGCAGATGTTCTGCTCCTTCCAAATTCTCTCCCCGGGCTCGATCTCGGATGCTTTCCTGATACCGTGGATGAGCCAACTGCTTTACACCTTTCCACGTTCCCGAGCTGGTCACAGGGTCCTGCTAAGCTCACAGGGGCGGAAGCTCACTTGATCATGATCGCCCCATGGTGGCCCCAGCCAGCACTGGTACACCATGTTGCTCGACCTATGATAGCAGCCAATTACCCTGCCTCTTTCACACGCAGACCTAAACTCGGACCACGGCAAGACTTCACGCCTGACTGCATCCCTTCACTCACGGCATGGCTCCTGCAATGGTTGAGCCAGTCAGAGTTACGGCTCTCTGCCCTCAGTATAGAAAATACTCCTGGATAGAGGAAACCTTCCACCGGTCTACGTATCTGACCAAGTGGAAGCGTTTCTCCTGACTGCGAGCAAAACGGTAAAGTTACTCCCATGAAGTCTCGATTCCTACCTCCTGGATCACCTCTGGTCTCTCAAACAGCAAGCCTACCCAGTATCATCATGAGGGTGCACTGGGCGGCCATTTCTACCTTCCGAGCCCAGTGGAGAGTGCCGTCTGTGTTTTTCACACCCTAGGGTTTCCAGGTTCCTCAAGGCTTGGAGCACCTATAACCCAAAGTACGCCACCCTCCGCCTTACCTGGGACCTCACCTGGTCTTAACCTAGGCATTAGTCTCCCCATTCGAGCTGTTGGCACGTGCTCGCTGCTTATAAACCTGTCCTGGAAACAGTTTTTCCTTGTAGCCATTGACAATCGGGCCAGACAGCTCTCGAGTTCGAGCGCTCCCACGCGTGGAACCCACCGTATACTGTGTTTCACAAGGACAAGGTGCAGTTGCGACCACACCCAGCGTGTTCCTCCCAAAAGCTGGTATCGCTTCCATATCAATCAAGGACATCTTCCGCTTCTGGTCTTCTTCCCAAAGCTGCACTCATCACATATGGGAGCAACAATTGCACTCCCTAAGATTGTCCTTAGGGTGCTTGCATTTATATCGAACGGACAAAGCTCTTTCGTAAATCGCCCACCACCTTTGTCGCAGTGGCAGACCGAATGAAAGGGCCTGCTGTCCTCCTAACCAGAGGATCTCCTCTTGGGTGACGCGTGCATCTGCAACTTGTTATAGATTGGCCTCATGTTCCCTCGGGCCATCTCACCGCACATTTCTAACCAGGGCTCAGGCTTCATCTGCTGTCCTTCCTGGCTCATGTACCAATCCATGAATATGTTGTGCACTACCTGATACTCAGTCCACACCTTTTGCCTCACATTAATGCCCTGGGTTCATACAGCTCAAGAATGATGGCAGCCTTTATGGCTTCAGCGTTTGCATTCTGCAACAATCTCACTCCGGACCCCACCACCTAGGTAAGGCTTGGGAATCACCTAAAATTGGAATCGAAAGAGCACGCAACTTCGAAGAAGAAAAGATGGTTAACCACCTTCTGTACTGTTATTCTTCGAGATGTGTTGCTCATATCCATTCCAAACCCTGCCTCACTACCCTCTGTCAGAGTAGCCGGCAAGAAGGAACTGAAGGGCGTTGGGTCGGCAGGAGGATATATATCTTGGTGCCATATACGAACTATGCCGAGGGGCGACCAGCCGGCGCACTGAGTGTTGCTAAGGGTAAATCTTCTGACAAATGTACACGCGGTGTCATAACCTAATTGGAATGGATATGAGCAACACATCTCGAACAACAACAGTTACAAAGGTGAGTAACCATCTTTTTTCCTTCGTGTATTTCTGTCTAAATTTTTTCTCCCAATTACTTTTGCCCATAATTTCCCTCAACTTTGGGATATAAAACTTTTTGAAGTCTCCACCACAATAATCTGTGCCTAAGTAACTATAAGGCTAGAGTGCAATGTGCTTTCCTGGGGAATATTCTTGGAAAAGGCATAGTTAAGCTTCTAGGAAATGGTGCAGAATGAGTGAGAGAAGGACAAAAAGTAAAGAAAGACAGCTGTGAAGAGTTGGTGATTCAGGGAGAAGTGTGATGGAAAGAGATCAGAAGATATGGGGATAGCCTTAGAGGGGAAAAATGATAAAGTTCCTAAGGAAAGAGAGAGAATGGGACAAACGGAGGATGGGAACAGAAATAACAAATGAGAGAGAGGAAAACAGAAAGAAATGAAATATGATACAAAAGAATAGAATGTGTGTGTAAATGAGAGAATGAGAGAGAAATAGCAGTAAATACACATTTCTTTTTTCTATTTGCGAGGTAGGGTTGCTCCTAGCATAGATATGATTTTATATTTGTAGTATAAAATTCTGATTTAGTTTTTTTCGGTTTGGGGAGATGCATTGTGGGAAGTGCAGCAACATTTTTCCTTGCCTGGAAAAACAATACATCTAAGGTTATCCCTACACTAAAGCTACTTTGCACTACTCTGACTGTTAATTGTTTTCCTTCTCTTATAGTTTTCTTAGAATGTATTTAGTCAGGTAGTTTTCCAAAATCTATTTTATTCCATGAAGCCAAAATGAAATTCCTCTGCTTTCTGCAGAGCATTTGCAGCTTTCTGCTCTCACAAACCCTCCTCTCTGCCCGAGTCCCTTTCACTCTTTATGTTCCATTAGCTAATTACAGTTCATTCTTGTTTTAAAATTCCAAAGCACCTGCTAAGCTGGTACTTGCAAAGTTAAATACCTATGTTTCCATGGAGAAAGTGGTGTTATAACATTGAAAAGGAAACTAAGGTGTCCTGACAATGGATCAAGCACTGCTTGCTTTACTCATACAACTATTCCCTACATAGTCAATATAACTACTTATGTGAGAAAGAAATGCAGATCGTGGCCCAGTAGGTTTAATCTATATCCTCATTGTATAGCAGGAAAAAATGGTTTACTTTTCTTTTACTTTACTTTTTTACTTTTAGTGATAGACTGTGAAAAAGAGATTTTTCCTTTTCATTGTTAGAATTACTTTCTGAAATTCTTTTTATTCCATATTCAGTCTAGTGCGGATTTAAATTCCTGTAAATTTTATAGAAATTGTCATAATTATGCTATTTTGTAAACTTCCTTAAGTGACCTGTTTACTCAGTAACCTTCTGCTAAGCTAACCATTAGCCATTTCAGCATCATGGAAGGAGGTTTTGGTATTTGGTATAATGTTTTTGGTATTGTAATTGTGACACTCATTCCTTGTGGTTCTGCTAAATCACTTTCAACCATTAATGTTAATTATGAGTTCATATACATTATTTATGAACTGACTTTCTTTTACTGATATGAAATATACACATTTCGTTATTTAAATACTTTGAGCCAAATCCTTCAGCTATAAGTTAGGCAAAAGGCCCACTGAAGTCCATACTCAGTCCTGAAGTCAAAGGGAGTTTTATCTTAAGTAAAGTCTGCTGGATCAGGGTTTCTGTTTCTTAACAAGTACATATTTTTTGTGTGTGTACATATTTTGAAGCATGAATTATTAAACTAGTATTTCTCAGTCTATTATTAATTTTTCTAGCGTCATGAATATAGGGGGAAGGGTAGCAACCTTTATGTATCTTTAGCAGCTGTACTGGATTGCCTTACCTGTAAAGGGTTAAGCAGTTCAAATAGCCTAGTTGGTACGTGACCAGAAGGACCAACGAGAAAAGAAGATACTTTCAAATCTGGAGAGGAAGGATTTATTTGTTGTTCTGTGTGTTGTTCCCTCTTCGGATGGAGGGAGAAGCCAAGCAGTACAATATCTCCTGAAAATATACCTGGAATAATCCATCTAAAATCACAGAAACTGTGAGTAGGGCAAGGAAATGCGTTAGTTTATCTTATGTTTTGACTTGTGAATTTTCCTGTGCTACAGAGGTAGTTTCATTCCTGTTTTTGTAACTGTGCAGCTGATCCCAGAATGGAATGCTCTGTGTTTTAAATCTTTTTATTACCCTGTAAAGTTACTTTCCATCTTAATTTTGCAGGTGTGATTCTTTTACTTTTTCCTTCATAATAAAAGTTCTTCTTTTAAGAACCTGATTGATTTCAATGTCCTGAAGACAAAGGGTCTGGTTGTGCTCACATTGCTGAAGCAACTGGTTGGTATTTTAGTTTTAAGCCTCCCCAGGAAAGGGGGTGAAAGGGCTTGAGGGGATATTGGGGAGAAGAGGGATTCCAAGTGACCCTTCCCTGAATTTTTGTGTAAATCACTTGGTCGTGGCAGCAATACCAGTCCAAGGACAAGGAAAGGGATTTGTGCCTTGGAGAATTTTTAACCTAAGCTGGTAAAATTTAAGCTTGGCGGTCTTTCATACGGTCCCCACATCTGTTCCTCAGAGTCAGGGGGAGCCCTAACACATAGACTAAAATTTTCTTTTAAAATGTATGTTAAAATGAAATTGAAACCAAAAGAAATGTAATAGAAAAGTAGTTAGTAGCTAGGATACAGATTTTGTCTGTTAATTGATTTTTTTCACCTAGGTTCCAGCTCAGATCGTCCAAGAAGAAGAAATTGTGGCACCTGCCAGTACTCTGGCTGATGAGGTTAGATTTCTTTGTTTTCTCAGTAGGGAGGAAAGTGTATAAATCTGTAAATTAAGAGTGGACTAGAACTGGAATCCTTGAATCTATCCTCTTTTTGAATTTCAGGGTTGAATGTGACACTCTTTGATTCTGAGATCCAAACCAACTAATGTAGCTTTAGTCCTGTGCTGGATCCCAGACTGGGCTAGATCTATTTTCTTCTTTTGGTTTTGATGCCACTGAACTCTCACGAGAACATCTGATCTCATGAGATATACATTATTCAAAGGTAGTGGAAATCTTGCAGGATCATCTGAACTAAGTATATTTCTGTCATTTGGGGCTGCAGTTTTACAATAACAGTTCATAAAATTTCAGTTGCTCCTGAGCCAGCCTTGACTGAGACTTGAACCTCACCTATATCTAATCTAGATCTAAACATCACTTCCTTAACCCATCTGTACCATAAGTTAAAATGCACTACATTTGTAGTAATGTAATATGTCCTTAATTTCAAAACTAAGTGCCTAAAGTTAGGTTTGTAAGTCCATATTTAGGCACTTAAATAAGTAGTTTGATTTTCCAAAGTGCTGTGCATCCAGCAGCTCACACAGAAGTCAGGGGAAGTAGCTGGCTGTTGAACACTTTTGAAACTCAGGCCATGTATTTTTGTCCCTAACTTTGGATTCACGAACCTAACATTTTGAAAATCTTGGCCTGGATTTTTATTCATATTTTATTTAAAAAGATTTTAAGAGAAAGTGCTAACTCTGAGCCTTGCGCAGTACACAGTGTGGCAGAAATCCTAGCCCCATAGAAGTCAGTGGGATTTTGCCATTGATTTCAATAGGGCTAGGATTTCATCCAGTATGTGGTTTTCATTATGAGGGAGTTGATAATCGGCAAAGCATTGCTCCTGTATCAGTGCCTTCCCCTTTGGGCACTATAAAATGAAAAATGGAGTCCGTATTGTCTAGTAATTAGAACAGAACACTGCGCAAAGGATACCAAAGTTCAAAGGATACCAGTGTATGCTGGCTCCAAGGTACACCAACTTGTACAGATGAAAGGCTGGTCTGCCACAGTTGTGATAACTACAGGATTTTGGTTGGATAGCTTTACTTTTAATTAAGGCTCAGTACACTCAAAAATAATTATCTTTATTATAGGCTGAAGGTGTGTGGTGATGTACAAGACAGTTTTCTCAGATTAATTAAACGATATAAAAAAGGAATAAATAGAAGAAAAGTGTTCGTAATCAGTATCGTTTAATCGAAATGGTTCAAGCCTATATTAAACACACATTTGCTTCTGTTTTTTTTTTAATGCCACAAGTAAGCCAAAGGCTGGTTTGTAGGCGCTGTGCCCTTTGCAACATAAATAATAGGTAACTAAATGATTCAGCAATGGAGTAAGTAGCTTTGATCCCAGATTCCACAGGATAATTAGAAACAAACCTTTAAGATAATTATTTATAAGAATATGCCCAATAATTATTAATCAGATTGTTTACTAACACACATCCCCTTCCATAGATTTATAACCAATTTATACCCTGTAGCTAGAGAACTGGACATACTGTTAATAATCTGATAGATTATTTTAAAGACCTAATGCAAACCTACATATTATTCTTATAATCTCTCACATAGTGCTTTCCATTTTCAGATTAATTTACAAACATCAGTTAATGATCACAGTGAGCCTTTGAGTAAGGCATTATCTAGAGTTTATATGGAAGAAACAAAGATGCTAAATGATATGCCTGAAACACAGAATTAATCAGTATCAGAACAGGGATTAATAGTATCACAAATAATAAACAATACATAATTCCATGAACTAACTGTTCACTTCCAGCAAATTTTTTTTTTCTTTTAGTGGGGTTTGCAGAATGAGGAGTGGGGAGGAGGTATTTGCAAGCCACAGTGATCACAAGGAACAGTGGTGAAAACTAAGGCCAGTTATGGTACCTGGATCTTGAAACCTTTGTTCTGAACGTGTTTGCTGAAGTTGTATGTGGTAGATACACACTCACTCACTTTTTCCTAGCTGGAACTGGGAGATTTTTTTTTCCATTATTTAATTCTTTTTTTTCTTTTCTTTTCTTTCTTTTTTTTTTTTTTTTGGTGGAAAAAAGAAAAGATTATGGGTGAGGCAGTTACTACTTGTAATGACTCAGCAGCTGGGAGATGCATTGCCATCCGCTGCTAAAGCAGTTTAGTGGCTCAGGCCAAGATTTTAAAAAATGGATGCCTGAGGTTAGGGCCCCATAATCCTTATTTAGGTGCCTTAATATGGATTTAGATGCCTGATTTTAAGCACCTTTTTTCCTGCAAATTTTGGACTTAGAACTTGAAGTCAGTGTCAAAACTGTGATCAGGACCAAGTCATATGCAGGGAACATGGACCTAGGAGTTGGATCTGCCTACATAAAACTAGTGTGAAGGACACACACAAATGAAATATAGAGTCTCTTATTTCAAGTAATAACTCCAATAAAGTCAGGATAAGGGAGTTGTTTGCTGGCATTGTGTGGAAGGAAAGGGGAATCTTCTAGATTTATTGTGGCATTGCCCAAAAAACAGATACTGGGAAGAGGAAGCTAAATATAATTTTGAATACAAATCTACTGAGAGAGCTGATATCAAAGGAGTGCTCAGATTAGCAAATATATAAATGAATAAATCTGAAAGTTGTTAGGTGTTTGTGTCCTCTAAAACAGTTCTGAGTAAGAACATCTTCATTTGTGAAAAGAACATTTGCAAGAAACTGAAAATCATCTATCAATCTGAACATTGAGGACTGAAATAATGAAATGAGTGACCTTGTGGCACTTGAAGAGATACTGTTTAAGAGGAAGAACAAATAATTTTGAATAAACATGGAGTGTTTTTGCACCTTTATATGGCCTTTAACAAGTCATAACAGATCAAATCCATAAGTATTTACACTTTTATCTGAAAAAAAATAAGTAAAAGCCGAGTAAGGACGTTAGGCTCTGTATGTCTGTGTCTAATCATACTTCCAGTGTACTGTACTGTCACTGTTGTACTGCTTCTAATATAGTTGTAAGAGATATTTTTAAATATCCTTTTATTCCAAGTTCTAGTTTTACATTTTTATATCTGTATCGCAGCTTTAAGCATCTCTTAAGGTGCATTTTTGCCAGGAGTGTCAGGAGAGCAAAGTGTGTCACTTGCTATGCTCTTTGAAAGGGGGTAGTGTATGTTCCATTCTGCAGTCTTCACCTGCCTAGCTCCTAGCTCTTTGCAGATGTGGGGAGATAAGACTTCTCCCTAGTCCCTTCCAGCCCCATAATCACAGCCTGAGTGAGCCTAAGGTTGAGATTACAGAATGCTTCTGCTTGAGAAGAGGATGAGCTACTTGTGGCTTTCCTTCTTTTCCATAGTTACGTACGTTCAAAGGGCTAATCCCAGTTTTACCCTGAGGGCCATGCTCTGCCCTTAGAATTGAACTCAAAAGAAATTGTGCCTGCATATCTGAAAGCAGAAATCAACATCTTGTACAGTGATAAAAAAAAAAAGTAAATGTCAAAACATGTATAATTGGCATGTTGATCCAAAATGTTAGCATACCTGAGTGCTTGTGATCATGTCATTATATTCTTCATGGAAAAAAGATTAAACTTGTTTGTCTTTGTAATTCTCCAAGCACTATGTCTCTTGCAAAATTGATGCCTATAACTTACTTTTAGTAAAAATGTACAAACAATGTTCAGGTCATTAAAATACAGTAAAAATGTCAACTTGAGATTTAATAGAACTTACAGTAAAGGAAAAAGGTGTGCATGTCAAAACTATTCTTTATACATTTTCCGTGTGTGAGGTTAAAATTGAGAGCAAAGAAAGAGTGATAAATGTTAGTAATGAGATTGCAACTGAAAGTGCAAGGGACTGATCGTTATATCTTTTTTTTTTATAGGCTGAGGAAGGTGGCAGTCCCTATGAGGATATTGAGAAAAAGGTTTGTATAAAAAAGAATGTCAGGTTACTGTTTTCCTGTGTAGGAAAGAAAGTATGGAACAATAAGCTGAGTACAGTACTGTAGTTTAGAAGGAAATGTATGTGTATTTCTAACTGTTGAGCAGTAGTTCAACTAGAAAACAATATATCTCAAGTGCAATAGCACTCTTAATTACTGTGGTCTAGATTGTATTGATGACCACATAGGTAAATGAGTAACCATGGACTATTCATTTGAGTAAGTACCCACCATAAGAACATAAGAACGGCCATACTGGGTCAGACCAAAGATCCGTCTAGCCCAGTATCCTGCCTTCTGACAGTGGCCAATGCCAGGTGCCCCAGAGGGAATGAACAGAACAGATAATCATCAAGTGATCCATCCCGTAGCCCATTCCCAGCTTCTGGCAAGAGTTGGACCCATCCCTGTCCATCCTGGCTAATAAACTGTTGATGGGTTTCTATTCCTCAGAATTTATCTAGTTCGTTTTTTGAATTTCTGTTATAGTCTGGCCTTCACAACATCCTCTGGCAAGGAGTTCCACAGGTTGACTGCGGCATGTGTGGAAAAATGTCTCCTTTGTTGTTTTAAACCTGCTGCCTTTAATTTCATTTGGTGGCCCCTACGTCTTGTGTATGAAAAGGAAGAAATAAACACTGCCTTATTTAACTTTCTCCACACCAGTCATGATTTTTATAGCCTCTGATCATTATCCCCCCTTAGTGTCTCTTTTACAAGCTGAACGCCCAGTCTTATTAATCTCTCTCATACAGCAGTCGTTCCCTAATCATTTTTGTTGCCCTTTTCTGAACGTTTTCCAATTCCAATATATCTTTTTTGAGATGTGGTGACCACATCTACGTGTAGTATTCAAGATGTGGGTGTACCATGGATTTATATAGACGCAATATATAACCACCATAAATTTCCCCATCTGAGGCAGAAAGACAGCTTGATTGCTTATAGATTATAAGTTCTTTGGGACAGGGACCATCTTTTTGTTTCATTTGCACAGCACTAGCACATCAGAGTCCTGGCTCATGACTAGTAATACAAAGTATAATAATAATAATAAATTAATAGCAAAAGCAATGCTTGGGAGGCATGTTGAGTCATGTGCCCCCCCCCCCCCAGATTTGTTGCTTGGCGTGTACTGAGCATACTCACACAGACTGATTATGGTCAGTAACACTGCTGTAGTGGGCTGCCCTCACTCTGCCCCGCCCCCCACAACTATCAGCAAGCATGGGTGGTCTCTGAATAATAGATTTGCAAAAAATTTGTCATGTAAGATTATCTTTACCACATACTAAGATAGACTTATGAAGTCCCACTGGAAGATTATTAAACTATATGAGCAATATGTAGTTACTGCTGAAATTCTGTGACAGTGTTTCTGGTAATATGGGGAAAAAACGTGTATATTCAAAAACATAATACATTTTTTTTAATTTTGCAACGAGAAGACAACTAAAAATTGCATTTTGAAATGAAATGTCATATTGTTTAGTTTTGATGGCAAATGTCAATATTTTTTCTTTTGACATTATACTCAGACTTTTTGGGAATATTTTGATCTATGGATTATTTATTTATTTATTTATTTATTTATTATCCTCATTGATATTTTGAGTTTCTGTTCCAGTTTAGACCAGAAACTAATTTCAAAATGTTGAAATTTTCCCATGGGACAAAAATTTCATTTCACATCCAGCTGTAGCAATAAGCAACTAAAGTACTGTTCTTAGCAGCAGTGTGTTTAGTTCATGGAGGATGGGTCCATCAATGGTTATTAGCCAAAAAGGTCAGGGACGCAATCCCATGCTGAGGGTGTCCCTAAACCTCCAAGTGATGGGGAATGGATCACTTGAAATTGCCCTGTTCTGCTCATTCTCTCTGAAACACCTAGCAGTGGCCACTGTCAGAGACAGGATACTAGGGTAGATGGACCATTGGTCTGACCCACTATGGCCGTTCTTATCAGGGGTGGCTTTAGGGATTTTGCCGCCCCAAGCATGACAGGCAGGCTGCCTCTGGCGGTTTGCCTGCGGAGGGTCCGCTGGTCCCAGCGGATCCTCTGCAGGCAAGCCGCCGGAGGCAGTCTGCCTGCTGCCCTTGCAGCGCTGGCAGAGCGCCCCCCGCGGCTTGCAACCCCAAGCACGCGCTTGGCGTGCTGGGACCTGGAGCCGCCTCTGGTTCTTATGTTGTTATATTTTTCATTCTGTTTTTTAAACTTAAAGTGGGGTTGTACTCTGAAAAAATGGCACCATGGAGTTCCATGTTTACTGCCTATCAGTGATTTTCAGAATTTTGCAACATCACTAAAAATAAAGATTCTGCATTTGGAATTCAAGGCTTGATCCCGTAATACCTTAGTCATGTGATTACTTCTCACTCATATGAGCAGTCACGTTAGCTGCAATAGTATTCCTTTTGAGGGTGTGGTTTGCAGGAATGGGCCCTAAGTTAGAGATTCTGGAAATATCAATAAAGCAAAATAAAATCCAGGCCATTCCCCATAGCTCTATTGGCTCTTCAGTACCAATTAAAGTAAAAGGTAATACAAACTTATTTTTGTCACATTAAGCAGATATGGCTCAGGTTATAATCCAGGAACAGACATATTGAGTAAGACTATGCTAGGTCAGATTTTCCACTATGTTACACCAGTTTTACATTGGTGTTACTCTATCTCATCTCTTCCCATTACAAAGAAGATCCTGTGGGCTAACACAGGCTGCTCTATTGGAGAGAGATTTAGAGAACACTTCTGATCTCCTGATTTACAGAGGATTTTCAGGGGCACGATGAATCTCATTCATGGCTATGGAAAGGGTAGTATTCCATGGCTATGGAAAGGGTAGTATTCCGCAAAGAAACTGGATTTTCAAATAGGGGTAGGAACAGAGAGGCTCTGTGAGGGCAAACCCTAGGAATAAGTGAAGCTTAGAAGAAAATTTAGGCTGAAATAAACCATTAACAATAAAGGCAAATCCCAGGGAGATGAGTTTGGACACCAATCCATTGTGCATGTGTGCTGTGTAACAGGGATTTTGCTATTTTACATACATACTGTTAGCTGTCTTGAAATGCAGTGGTCACAATCTGCTAGCCAGTTGTGTTATTTTTGTTGTTTTATATTGAGAAAGTACATTTTCTCTGTAGGGCTCTGTAAATTCTGCAGGGTCTACTTGCAGCACCTTTTTTTCTTATGTCTGACCTTTCTGTATGGCCAGAAATTCAATATATTCAAGACCAGATTATGTCTGATCACTGCATAAGTACACATGGAGGATTCAAAGAGACTTTCACCCGTCGCTTGTGTCCCCTGTGCACCAGCTGGTTATAGTAATCATCCCTCTGCTCTTTTCTTGTGCCCCAGTAGTCACCAGTAGGACAGGGGATGGCAGGGTAGGATGAGCATACTACACTTGATTTAGGGGTGTAGCAGCAGGTGCACGTCCCCTGATCACTGGGAACTCCCTGAGGCCTTTCTGTGTTTCCACTGGGTAATGGGGCTCCACTGTTCAGATACCACAGTTTGTTATACAACTTAGACTAGAGGGTCATACACTTCCTAACTGCTGTAGGCTGAGCTGTGCACCCAATGAGAGAGAGCAACACATGACACTAGGAAGTTTAGATGTTCCCAGCAAGTCAGGCTGCCTGAATAGGCCAGCGTCTTCACTTTGCTTTTTCTTTGAAGGCAATGGAAAGCTGTAACTGCCAGAAGTTAGAAGTTATCACACAGCTCTTTATAAGCAAGCACATTTATTCTTAAGGTGAAATCATTACAGAGAAATCATGTTTAAAACAATAAAAGAACCTAGACACATGCTAAAAAGCGTTCCAAAGGTCACCCCAATTCTAGCCTCAGGCTCTGACAGGTGTCAGCTCTTCTAACACTTTCCTAAGAATTGCCTCTTCCTGCAAAAGGTTCTGTCTGTTCGCTGGATCAGACAGAAAACGCTGTCAGTTTAAACTCAGCCATTTATCGAAAAGTCCTTTCTTTGTCTGTTGGCCTGTGGAGAATCCAATTTGAACTAGTATAGGTGAACCTCCCCAGTAGGTGGTACTTTCTGGATACGTTACAACCTGAACGAATTTTCTGGATCACTCTCTCCACCCCCGACCCCCTCCAAACACACGCTCTGTTCTTAGTATCTGGAGGACTGTGATTACCCTCATGGAACTACATACAATCCCTGGCTCACAGTGACACCTAAACTTAATATAATAAGATCTCCCAAAGATATTGCAGGAAATTGTTGTATTTGGCACAAGGGTTCTCTCTAAATACACACAATAATACTTAGCATCATACAGAGCTTAGCATCTTTGCTTTACAAACATTAGCTAATTCATGCATTTTTTTTTCAAATGTATTAACAGGAATAGATTTCACTGTGCCATTGGCTACAACCAATCACATTTTAATGACTAGGTGAAATAGATTATATGTAATACTTGAATAATTTTTATGAGGTGCAGTGCATTGACATTTGGAAGCCTTATCTTGCAGTAGTGATGATCAGCATCAGGAACATACTGTAGAACAGGGGCAAGCAACCTATGGCATGGGTGCCAAAGGCAGCACGCAAGCTGATTTTCAGTGGCACTCTCACTGCCCGGGTCCTGGCCACCAGTCCGGGGGGCTGTGCATTTTAATTTAAATTTAAATGAAGCTTCTTAAACATTTTAAAAGCCTTATTTACTTTACATATAACAATAGTTTAGTTATATATTATAGACTTATAGAAAGAGACCTTCTAAAAATGTTAAAATGTATTACTGGCACATGAAACCATAAATTAGAGTGAATAAATGAAGACTCGGCACACCACTTCTAAAAGGTTGCCGATCTCTTCTGTAGAACCTGAGCTTGAGTGTGACAGGGTATACCAGGTCCTTTGAGGTCCCCTGCTGGAGGCCTTGCAGTCCTATCACACGCCGCCCTAGAAAAGAAGCAGTGAAGGTGAGTCCTCCAAGCCAGCCTAGAGAGGCTGCAGGGAAGCAGCCAATCAGACAGCAGCAGGCTCAGTTAAAAGGAGCTGCAGGGCCTGAGTAGATCAGTTGCTGGTTGGGACCAAAAGGGTAAAGAGGAAGGGGTTATGTGGGAAGCGTCCCAGGGAATAGCAGCAGCAATGGAGTTAAAGGAAGCAGCTTGTGACTGCTATTTGTAGAATGCCTGTAATGGGTAGATCCAGCCTCCTCCCTGCCTCCCCCCTCCCCCTCCGGCAATGTCCAAAGCCTTGAGAAGGGGACAAGTTTCATGGAGAAGCCCAAGCACAGGGCTGGAATTTAAAGGGCTCTAGGACTGAAGACCATGCAGAGGGCCAATCATTTGTTGTACTTTGTTACTCCAAGAAGGGACTGAACTTGAAGGAGTGAGCTAGCTGGAGAGATGGGACAATAAAAACGGATAAGGCAGAGTCTCCAGAAATGAAGCCCTGGGGGCATTGCTCTATACCAGGGCAGGTATGGACTTAAAGCTAGCTGAGAAGGGGCTGAGGATGGAGCCCAGAGATAGGCCAAAGACTAACAAGGGCACAGGGATAGGCCCTGTTGGACCTTTTGCCCTGGAAAGGATTTATGTGCGACTTCGCCAGAGGGCTGGGCCACTGAAGTCCCACCTGACAAGGTTAACAACCCACAGAGGGTGTCGGAGTAGAGAGAGAGAGTGAGTGCAGATTCACCCCCAACCGCCAGGACCTGCTCACAAGAAATGAGTGCGCCCCATCACAGTGAGTTGTCATGATAGTTCCAGGAACGATTTGTTTGTCTAGTCACTGTATTAGAAATATGATCATACATGCTGTCCCCATGGGAATTTTGGCATTGAAACTTGGCCAATGCTTAGGAGAAATGTACAATTACCCATTGTTAAGAGGTAATATCTTCTTATACTATACAAAAATCACTTAATAAAACTCCTTAGGATTAAAAATATGACAGAGAATCTGTCTAACATTTGTAGAGTTCAGAGTGAAAAATTTGTGTTTCAGAAGTAGTAAACAAATTAAATATATATACAGCAACCCATTAACAGTCACCAATCAGGAAAGCATCTTTGTTCAATGTAGCACTTAAGCATGTTCTTAACTTTAAGCATGTGCCTGAGTCTCATTGATGTCAATGGGACTCAAATGCACACTTAAAGGTAAGCATGACCATAAGTTCTGTCCTGACTAGGGACAGAGTAGAGCACATGCATAAGTTCTTTCCTGACACAAGGCCTTAAACAACTTTATGTTGGAGTAAAATGTTATTAACGTGAGTAAAATGGTTTACATCTTTTACTTCTGAGTCTAATGAAGAGAATGTGTGTGTGTGTATATATCTCTAATGTGTATTTAGTTTAGTTTCATGTGACACCAGTGCACTAGTTTAACCTACATGTCAGCATGATTATCCTTTAGTATTTACAAATCATTATGTCCTGTGGACCAAATTCTGCTTTCAGCTATACCCTCTATAATTTATAGGGTTTGGATCTGTGCATGTTACTAGCTTTTAAGAATTCAAATTCAGATAAGTTTTTCTCCCCCACACAGAATCTCTGTAATATGTTGTAGAACACATTATATATCAAATATTATTAATTTGCAAAAACAACAGATATAAGATACATAGATGCTTCAAGGAAACTCTAAGGGAAAAGTGGAGAAGAGTTTAATATTCAGAATGGGAATATGATAACAATTGTATTTGAAATGTACATTTGAAATAGGTTTGCAGGCATGTAACTTAAAGCAAAACTTGATTTTGGATGTTTAAAATTTAATACCCAAAATAATTTTATAGTTTGCTTGTTACAGGTCTTCCTTTATGAGTATTAAACTCTTCCCTATTTTTTGTGTCTAAAAATATGAAGGTTAATGTTTGTAAAATGCTTTGAGACCCTCAGCTAAAGGTGACAAGTACCATGGAGAAATTATTATTTTTCCCTCTCATGTAAATTTTAAATTGAAAATTAGATATTTGCATTGGCTATATTATCAGTGTGTACAGCTGCTTACAGGTTTAAACAAGTTATGGGACTTGAATATATGCAAAAAACTATAACAATAATTGATTTTTTTTGGTTGTTTTATCAGTATACTAGCAAAGGGTTTCACTTTAATTAATATTGTTTGAACTGCCAATAAAACTCAGATTGTTTGATCGTGTCTCTTGCATAGAAATTTTGTGATTAAAAAATCAAAGCCACATTGATTCTGTTTATTGATTTAATAATATGTTGCCCATACAGTATCTTAATTTTTTTTTGCCACTTATTTCCTTTATACTGTTCTGTGGCTACATTTAAGTATTTTAATACTTCCCACCTAGACAAGGTCACCATTGATCACCTAGAAGTTGTATAAACTAAGAATCAGTTATCAATAATGCTAAACAGAAAAACAATGGAAAGAACATTCAAAACTGAACTTTTAAATGTCCTATCCATCCATTTGGGTTTTTATCCATATTCCGTAGTGAAGGGACAGAAATTCGACACCATGTAGAGTCAAGCACGAAGGTTTATTACGCACAGCGCTGGCAGAGTGTCACTTTGCTTATTAGGCTCAGTGACACACTGCTAAACAATTGATTACAATAAATTATATAGGGTGCAAATGGGGGAAAGAAACTACGGGGTGGGAGTTCTTGAGCCCCTGGATAGGTTCTAGCAGCAAGACAAGATTAGCAGAATAAGCCAGTAGTCTAAAAGATTACATAATGGCTCCGCCCATAGCTGAAGTCAACGTGTTTGCTAATACACAGGTGTTATTCCTCAGAATTCTCCTCTTGCAATGTGCAAGTTAAATCCTGATTTCAGGTCCATAGCAATGACGTTGGCTCTTTCCAGACAGGTTGGTTCACAGGTACATTTCTGGAGGGTTTAAAGCAAAAAGAAGAGTAAACAGTACACAACCATACACAATTGTGTGTGATTCACCCTTGCATTTCTGCAAACTAGGATTGGCATCTGTGAGGGAGGATGCCATAACTCACGCTATTGTGTTAGGCCTCTCCCTGAAAGCTGCTTGGCATTTGGAAAGTATGTATTGCTATCTTCTTCCTGAACCACAGAGCAGACTTAGAGGTACCTCTCAGTGAGCTGTGTACCTGTACCTCCTGATAGGCCCCCAATTATTGCTCTCCATCTGCGGTTATGCTGACTCTGCTTATCTCATGTATAGTTGAAACAAATAAGGTTGTCTTCTGTTTATCCTAGCTTTCTTTTGCTGTGGTCAGGCTTAACAAAGCCCTGGCTGGGATGATTTAGTTGGGGATTGGTCCTGCTTTGAGCAGGGAGTTGGACTAGATGACCTCCTGAAGTGCCTTCCAACCCTGGTATTCTATGATTCTATGTATTGTCCATTGTTAACTAGGCCTCATGCCTCAGACCAAGCTGTGGAATTTAGGCCTATGTGAAAGATTCTTACAGAGACTGTGGTCAAGATCTTACGTATTGGGATTTTGCCCCTTCACTTAGTGTATCATCTGTAGGGGAATATCAAGTCATTAATGCAACAATGAGTTAGAGCAGTCACAGGTGCCAGCCTCTATTTTTCTAATGAACAGTGGTGCGCAAACCAGGAGACACGCCCCTCTTAGGGAGCACAAGAGGTTCTCTGGGGAGACACAAAGGAACTCAGATCCTGGAGGACTCGCTTCCATAATAGCAGGACTGGGATAACAATAGAGTGGGTATTGCAGAGTGGTACGGAAGCAGGATTAAAAAAAGATAGTCCTCCCTTGCCACAAACAACATGAATGTCCCGATCAGCAGCCACCTCTCTCCCATTACCCAGCTATGAAAGCAGCACTGCTGCCAGCAGAAGCATCTTTGCCATCCTTACTTCTGTTGGTCTTCAGAGCGGGCGATAGGTTGAGGGGGACAAATTTTGTGAATAGTAAGGGTGGCACAATGGCAAAAGTTTGCACACTCACTTAGGAGTTCTTTTACAGCCTAATGCTGTAATAGCTCCCCATAAGGAAGTTTTTCACTATATCTAATCTTCCTTGAGTCCATCCAATTACTCCCAATTACACCTAAATAATTCTCTCTTATCTTTTGGACCAAATTCTTCCTTGGAAATGATTCTGACATTCCCACTAACTTCAATGGGAATTGCATTTGTATGTCCAAGAAAATTATTTAAATTGTGTTTGAATTTGGTTTTTTGTATGCTTCAGATATTTGTAGACTGCTAGCAAGTCTCCTCTCATTTTCCTTTAGCCTTTCTATACACATTAGCTGTTTTAATTTTTCCTTAGAAGTCCATCCATCACTGTCCCTGAACCTGTTGCATAGAAAAATACTGATGATTTGTATTTCAGGAAAAGAAGAAAGAATGGAGCTTAAAAAATATGTTTGGATTCTTTCTCAAAAAGCCTGGAGAATCTAAAGGTATGTTACGCAGTTATTGATGGATTAGAAAGAACTCATGCACAAGATAAATTTACAACAGAAAACTATTACAATCATCCTAGTTTTGTGTTAGATATAGCAGATTTTCACCTTCCTGCATAAACACTCCCAGTCAAATCTCTGATTGTAGGTTTCATACACTGAATGATGTAGATTAGGAATCTCTTGAATCAGCAGATTTGAAATTTGAAACCAGACTCTCTGACAAAGGGCAACTCACAGAGATCAGTGCAGGGTACATATTCTTCTGATGAGGTTGCCATCCTCAGAGCCACAACAATCGGGTGTTGGCTTTGCCATTACCAACTCCAGTGCTTCCAAGTTCAAAAGTCTATCTAATGGCATAAGTGATAGTCTTATGGCTCTATGGTTGCCACTGAAACATAAGTGGTACGTTACCATCATTAGCGCTTGTACTCCTATCATGACAAATGCCGACAATGAAAGAGAAAAGTTCTATAGTAATTTAGACAAACTTATTGTGTCTACATCAGTATCCAACTGATTATCATGGGGGACTTTAATACAAGGGTTGGAAGTAACATGAAAATCTCTCAGCCTGCTATTAGATAGTATGGCACTGGAAAAGAGAATAGCAATGGAACTCTGCTACTTAGTGACTGTTAACTGGCAATTAGTGATCACAAATACATTTTCTACCTACCAGACAAAAAACAAAACCAAAAAGAGATCATGGATGCACTCAAGACCCAAACAATGGGATCTTATTGACTACCATCCATCCGTAAGATCTACAGGATGTACAAATCATTGCAGCCATGTGTGGGGGCAGACTGCTGGACAGACCACATGATCTATTCCAAACTATTACTAGTAAGTCGACCAGTGTGTCGTAAGTCATCAAGCCAATCAGGCTGCTTAACATAAAGCGATTACAAGATGAAGCTGCATAAGTGGAGCTCTGTAATAATGTTACTACAGCTTTGTCTGACTGTGCTGGCTTGGCTACTACTGCTAATGTAAACAGTGAATGGGCTACTTTTCATGACATGGTACGTCAAGCTGCTCCTGACAATTTAGTTATAGCAAAATGACATCATTGATTAGTTTGACAAGAGTGATCCAGAAATTCAACAACTACTCACTAAAAAACATGAGCTGCATCCTCAAATTGTTGCATCTCATGTCCTTGTAGGTAGTTATAACATACAAGAATCTGTGTCATGAGTAGGGATCCTAATTTTCCATGTTAAAAAAAAAACAAAGTTCTCTAATTAAAAAAAATAAGAATCTGCATTTTCTGTGATTAAAATGAAACACTGAACATAAACGCTAACCCAGGAACCTATCTTTGCAACAAAGCCCAATGCCAGTTCTGTCCACATATCTGTTCAAGTGACACCATCATAGGACCTAATCACATCAGCCACGCCATGAGGGGCTCGTTCACCTGCACATCTACCAACATGATATATGCTATCATGTGCCAAAAATGCCCCTCTGCCATGTACATTGGCCAAA
>NC_133771.1:36612110-36701495 GCF_003597395.2 Chelonoidis abingdonii | reverse complement strand
TACTTCCACCTTTTCATGTTCTCTGTATGTATAAATATCTCCTGTTTCTGTGTTCCATTCTGTGCATCCGAAGAAGTGGGCTGTAGCCCATGAAAGCTCATGCTGAAATAAATTTGTTAGTCTCTAAGGTGCCACAAGTACTCCTGTTCTTTTCACTGAACTTTAGTTTCCCTAGCTACAATATATAACGTATCAGTTAAACACAATATTTTATTGATATATTTACAATTTTTAAGCAAGTTTGAAGCCTACCAGTGCCATCAATCATTATAATAAAATAAATAGAATTGCAATTTATATTTGTCTGCACTCTAACATAATCTACAGCCTTGCTGTATACGGCATGGAACAGCACCTTAACATGAATGTGAAATTTGTCCTTACCAAACTCAGTGCCATGGTCTTTAGGGGAGATTTTTAAAGTTTTCAGCATTTTTTCATAACTTTAATTACTCATTTCTGGAGGCTGAAGTGAAATTTGAGATGCATTAAAACTCAAACTCCTACATGCTATGGAATAACCTTTATACACTGGAAGCAGTTTATTGGAGTATGTTTAGGGCCATGTAAATTTAAATCACATTAAAAAATCAGCTACAAGATGGGGAGGTTGCTCACACTGAATAAGTGATACTGGTACTTTCAGTAAAATTTAGTTAATGTTTTTATTTTTTTCACAAAATGTAAAAATTAAAGATTCTGTAAAAACGCAAATTCCACATTTTTCTGTGGGAAATGGATTTCTAGGATCCCTGGTCATGAGATCCGATCTAAGCTTAGAGACATACAGAATCAATGGTGGAATGCCAAGGCATATGAAATCCAGGGCTATGCTGACCCTCATGAGAACAAAGACTTCTGTTTTGAAGATGTTTATGTTCCTAGACATACCACTACAGTGCTTTTGAAGAGTGTGGACAGCCTAACATTGATCACTGACAAAGGAGAAATCCTTCAGTGGTGACAACAGCATTTTAGTGATCTAACACAGTGTTCAACATCACAGACAAGATGTTAATAAGCATAGTTGATCAGCCAACATGTAATAACATGGATCCAACCCCAGACCTTGACAAAGTCAGTACTGCAGTCAGTGCCACAAAGAAGTTCAGGGCTCCTGGATCTGATGGCATTCCTGCAGAAATATTCAAGTATGGAGGTGAGATCCTGCTGAGCTGACTGCTTGGACTATTTCTCAATACACAGTACTGAAGATGTACCGCAAGACTTCAAAGACACCACCATTGTCACCATACACAAAAGGAAAAGTGAAAAGTCCAGGTTGGTAACTATTGTGGTATCTCATTACTCTCAATGGCTGGAAAGGTTCTGACTAAAGTATTCTTTGATCATCTGCTATGCAACATAGAATCATAGAACTGGAAGGGACCTCGAGAGGTCATCTAGTCCAGTCCCCTGCACTCAAGGCAGGACTAAGTATTATCTAGACCATCTCTGGCAGGTGTTTGTCCAACCTACTCTTAAAAATTCCCAGTGATGGAGATTCCACCACCTCCCTAGGCAATTTATTCCAGTGTTTAACCACTCTGACAGTTAGGAAGCTTTTTCCTAATGTCCAACCTAAACCACCCTTGCTGCAATTTAAGCCCACTGCTTCTTGTCTTATCCTCAGAGGTCAAGAAGAACGATTTTTCTTCCTTCTCCTGGTAGCAACCTTTTATGTACTTGAAAACTGTTATCATGTCCCCTCTCAGTCTTCTTTTCTCCAGACTAAACAAACCCATTTTTTTTTCAATCTTCCCTCATAGGTCATGTTTTCTTTAATCATTTTTGTTGCTCTTCTCTGGACTTTCTCCAGTTTGTCCACATCTTTCCTGAAATGTGGTGCCCAGAACTGGAAACAATACTCCAGTTGAGGCCCAATCAATGCGGAATAGAGTGTAAGAATTATTTCTCATGTCTTGCTTATACTTCTGCTAATACTGCTGCTAATACAGCCCAAAATGATGTTTGCTTTTTTTGCAACAGCGTTACACTGTTGACTCATATTTAGCTTGTGATCCACTATGACCCCAAGATCCCTTTCCACAGTATTTCGTCCTAGGCAGTCATTTCCCATTTTGTATGTGTGCAACTGATTGTTCCTTCCTAAGTGGAGTACTTTGCATTTGTCTTTACTGAATTTCCTTCTATTTACTTCAGACCATTTCTCCAGTTTATGCAGATCATTTTGAATTTTAATCCTATCCTCCAAATCACTTGCAAATCCTCCCAGCTTGGTATCATCCTCAAACTTTATAAGTGCACTCTCTATGCCATTATCTAAATCATTGATGAAGATATTGAACAGAACCAGACCCAGAACTGATCCCTGCTGGACCCCACTAGTTATGCCCTTACAGCATGACTGTGAACCACTAATAACTACTCTCTGGGAATGATTTTCCAACTAGTTATGCACCCACCTAATAGTAGCTTCATGTAGGTTGTATTTCCCTAGTTTGTTTATGTGGTCATGCGGGACAGTATCAAAAGCCTTGCTATAGTCAAGATATACCACATATACTGCTTGTCCCCGATCCACAAGGCTTGTTACCCTGTCAAAGAAAGCTATCAGGTTGGTTTGGCATGATTTGTCCTTGAAAAGTCTATGCTGACTGTTAATTATCACCTCATTATCTTCTATGTGTTTGCAAATTGATTGCTTAATTATTTGCTCCATTATCTTTCCTGGTACAGAAGTTAAGCTGACTAGTCTGTAATTTCCCAGATTATCCTTATTTCCCTTTTTATAGATGGGCAGTATATTTGCCCTTTCTCAGTCTTCTGGAATGTCTCCCATTTTCCATGACTTTTCAAATATCATTGCTAATGTCTCAGATATCTCCTCAGTCAGCTCCTTGAGTATTCTAAGATGCATTTCATCAGGACCTGGTGAGTTGAAGACATCTGACTTGTCTAAATAATTTTTGATTGTTCTTTCCCTATTTTAGACTCTGATCCTACCTCATTTTCACTGGCATTCACTATGTTAGATGTCCAATCGCCACCAACCTTCTTGGTGAAAACTGAAACAAAGAATTCATTAAGCATCTCTGCCATTTCCACATTTTCTGTTATTGTCTTTCTCCCCTCATTGATTAATGGGCCTACTCTGTCCTTGGTCTTACTCTTGCTTCTAATGTGTTTATAAAATGTTTTCTTATTTCCTTTGTGTCCCTAGCTAGTTTGATCTCGTTTTGTGCCTTGGCTTATTTTTCATCATTAACTCCATAGTACTGGAATCGCAATGCGGTTTTAGGCCAATATGAGGTATGGCAGACTTGGTATTGGTAGCCCATCAGATGCATAAGAAATGCAGATAACAGCAACAGGACCTTTACATTGTCTTTATTGACTTGTCTAAAGCATTTGACACCATCAGTAGACCTGGGCTTTGGTAAGTGTTATGTAAGTTTTGTTGTCCAGAAAAATTCACCAACATTCTGAGCCTATTTCATGATGGAAGTAGTAGATGGTGTTCTGTCCAACCCATTTCCTATTACCAATGGTATTAAGCGGGGCTGCATTACTGGTCCACTCTTGTTCATTCTTTTCTATGCAGCAATGCATGATGATGCTACAAAAGACCTAAGTGCCTGTATCAGGATAAGTTTCCAATCCTCAGGAAAATTATTTAATCTGAACAGGCTGTGATCTTCCATGAAGATCTTTAAGGCAATTATTTATGAGCTGCTGTATACCGATGACTGTGCTCTAGAGATATATACTCTAGAAGATATACAGTGGATTACAGACAGATTCATACAGTCTGCAGAAAGGTAAGGGCTGACAATCAATGTGAAAAAGACAGAGGTCATGTATCAACATGCACCAGGAAAACCCTACATGAAACCAAAAGTCACTATCAGCAACACACAGCTGAAAGCTGTTACAGACTTTTGCTACCTTGGCAGTATATTGTCAAATGATGTTACTGTAGACAAGGAGCTGACAAGTTGTATCAACAAGACCAGTTCATCATTTTTCAGACTATAAGGCAGTCTGGCAGCAACATGATATTAAGCTTCAAACTAAATTAAACTCTATAAAGTGGTTGTACTATCCAACTTGTTGTATGGCCATAAGACCTGGACCTGCTACAGGCATTATGTTAAGCTGCTAGATAAGTTCTATTTACAACTTCTGTGTGCCGTACCCTGCATCAGATATGGTAGATAAAGTTACTAGTAATGAGGTTCTGGAATATAGTCACTCTACGCAGATTGAAACCATGTTTATCGCATCACAGTTCCCCTGGGCTGGTTGTGTGTTGAAGATGGACGACACCAGCATGCCAAAGCAGTAGCTGTCTGGCGAACACAGTGCTCAACTGCATATGAGGCAGCACAATAAATGCTTCAAGGACACACTGAAGCATAACTTGAAACAGTGCAATATTGATGATGACAGCTGGGCATTGTCAGCAACAGACAAATCATGCTGGCAAGCAGTGGTCAGTGATGGATTTACCCAATTCAAGATTAACTGCACTATGGATCTTAAAGCATACAGGCAGAATTGTAAACCTTGGCAGACACTTCAGGGGTCCACTCATCACTAGGGTTGCTTCCACCTGATCACTCTGGGGATTAGCTCCTTCCACATGCTGCACTTTCCTTTGGCAGTCTCTTCACCCATCTTTGTAACTCCAGGTACTCCTTCTTCATAACTTGACCCTCTGGCCAGGTCACTATGCACCCTCGTCTTTCGGGGTATCAAAGTCTTTCAGAAAAAACTGTCCCAGGCATTCCGCTCTCCACTGCCTGGTCTGTGCCACTTCCCCAGTGGCTGGTGGTAGAACCCGGGCCCACTCTCTACTCCAGGTCTCAGCTCAGGGGCTGTCAAGGTATTTTTCCCCCAGTTTGAACTTTAGCGTCCAGAAGTGGGGACCTGCATGGATCCTTCTAAGCTTAATTTCTAGCTTAGATCTGATAGCGCTGCCACCCGCCAAAATATAGTGTTTGGCACACTTTCTGTTCCCCCAAAGCCTTCCCTGGGGAACCCAAGACCCAAACCCCTTGGGTCTTAAAACCACACGAGAAAAATAACCATCCTCTCCTTTCCTCCCCAGACTATTCCCTCCCTGGGTTACCTGAGAGCGCTACACGATCCAACTCCTGATCTAACACAGAGAGAATACCTTCCCCCACCTCCTTCCCCTACGAACCCTGGTGGAGATTCAGACCATCGCCTTGTCTGTAAGCAACGAAAAAATCATTCCAGGTTCTAAAAGAAAGCTTTAATCTAAAGAAAGAAAAGTAAAATTATCTCTTGAAATCAGATGAAATTGTTTTTACCAGGGGGTATCAGATTCTTAACTCGAGGGATCCCTCCCCAGCTCTGAGATCAGAGTTACAGCAAACAGAGGTAAAAATCCTCCAGCAAAATACACATTCACAAGTTAAGAAAACAAACATAAGACTAATCTGCCTTTTCTAGCTAGTACTTACTGTTTTGAACATGAGAGACTGTTTCAGAAAGATTGGAGAAAGACCTGGTTGCACGTCTGGTCCCTCTTAGCCCCAGGAGCGAACAATGAACAAAACAAAAAGCACAAACAAAGACTTCCCTCCACCAAGATTTGAAAGTATCTTGTCCCCCCATTGGTCCTCCGGGCAGCTGTCAGCCAGCTTCACTGAGCTTCTTAACCCTTTACAGGTAAAAGAGACATTAACCCTTAACTATCTGTTTATGACAGGGGCCCTCTCATCAGCAGCCAAGATCTGCCCTATCCCATACCTTGCTGCTTCTCTCCCGAGTCTTTCCTACCTTTCTGGCTCTCCCTGAAGTCTGGGTTTACCAGCTCACACTCCCTCCCCCGAGGGAGTAACTGTACACTACCCTCTATAGTCCCAAACACACCTCACTTCTTCCAGGGAGTGACGTCAGACTCCTTCCCTGCAGCCCCTAGCTGCTCTCAGCTCCTAGGCTTTATACAGGCTCCTGTTCCTGCCCAGTCAAGCCGTATGTAATTAATTGCTGCTCCTTGACTCCTCCAGATGCGGCCTGGGGGCTTAATTGGCCCAGCTAGCCACTGTAACCCTGCAGACCTTGTGTGGGGTGGACACCCCATCACATGCACCTCCTTTTGTGTGCTGGTTTTTATTTATGCATGTAACTAGCTGTTAATATGCACAGTCATAGGAAATGGACATTCAGGGGTTGGCATGCAATAGTTCATGTGTTTTTACAAGCATTTGTGAAAATTTGACCCATCTTGTCTAATTTTTAAAACTTACTTAGCTATCATACAAATCAAAGGACAAAGATAGTATTATTTTAAAGTTACTGCTGTGATTAAGTTTAGGCCTTGTCTACACTAGAAACGGTTTGTCGGTATCACTATACCTGTATAATTATATCTGCACATGTTCTGAGTGTAGATGCAACTGACACCCGCAAAAGAGTGCTTTGCTGGTATGGCTTATACCAGTTCCCTGAAAAAAAAATTTTGTTGGTATAATTGCATCTACATGAGGGCTTTTGATGGTATAAAAATGTCATAAAAAGAAAAATCACAACCCTAAGCAATATTACTATACTGGCAAAGGCATTTAGTGTAGACCAAGACGTAGTGAAAGGCATCTAGTGTAGACCAAGACGTAGTGAAAGAATTGTTTTGTTCTGAGCACTCTTTCAGATTTCAAATCAGGCTAATCTGTTTGATTGTTGATTATTATGTAGACCAGGCATAGGCAATCTATGACACGCGTCAAGCTTCTTAATGTGCTCTTGATAACAGGGCCAAGTTTCACATCTATAGAGCAATGTTGTGAGGACAATAGCATTATACACTTTGATTTTTTTCTGTAAACAGGTTCTGTGTTACTTCCAGATTTGGTGATAAAGGTGACCATATGCAGCACCGGCTTTCTTAATTCATGGGTCTGCAAAGATGTACTTACAGGCTTATTGCATTTTTAACCCTGATAGAGTCCTACTTTATATACTCTATGGGAGAGGGTCAGGGTTACAGTAAAACCTATTGTGTATCTTTCTGAAAACCTCTTAATACTGCTGAATTGATGTTAGTCATTTTCCATACTGTTTTCCAGTCTCTTTTGTTGAACTGGAGTTTTTAGTTCATTTGCCTGTTTGAGTTTTTACATTTGTGGCAACAGATTTGATAAGAGTTCAGCTGTCAACATATATTGTACATAACCTGCTCTATTTCCAAAACTCTGTATGTTTCATATGCCTGATGCACATATAATGTTTTTAGGTATTGCTTTTTTTTCCCCCTTTTCATTTTAGTTTTATATCATTTTCATTATTAGC
This sequence comes from Chelonoidis abingdonii, assembly GCF_003597395.2. Lineage (NCBI taxonomy): Eukaryota > Metazoa > Chordata > Testudines > Testudinidae > Chelonoidis > Chelonoidis abingdonii. Next base: position 36,694,214 of record NC_133771.1, on the reverse strand, counting down.
TTGGATATTTTGTATCAACTATGATCAACTATGTCTAGTTGTTCAACTTCTTTAAGTGAATCTGCCTACTCTCTAAGTGTGCAAGTGAATCAGGCTAACATGCATTAGTTTTGTTGTATATTCCTGGTTGCTACCTTGGCATATCTTCTGCAGCAGGAAAAAAAAAATCACCTCTTGCCATTTTCTTTCACAGTAGCACAGAACACATAAACAATGTCTGCTCAAACTTTCATTCAGGTATCAATATCAATAAAAACTCCTCCCAACTTCTGACCTGCAAAAGGTCGTACATGCTGTGAAAGATTACGTTTTGCCTGGGCATAAGTACCATGAAAGGACAAGAGTTGTTACTGAAGCTGACCATAAAAACAACTGTTCTTAAAGTGTTGATAAGGGAATGGACTAGATAGACAACAGGGAATTAGATGACTAGATAGCAGTGGTTATTCATAGCTTTTAGGGGATTTATCTGTTTGTTTATTAAATTGTAAATCCTATTTTTGGCATCTGTGACTGTTTTACTGGAAGTAGCTATACTTAGGCTTCCCCGCTCTTGGAATGCAGTGGAGATGTGAGTAGCCTCCCCCTCCTCCCTTAATTTCATAGACAAAAAGACCCTTATAGCCCAGAGCCCCTACACTGGCCTCTCTGGAGGGGATGAGAAGAAGCCCCAACTGCTCTTTTTTTTAACTACAAAGCAGGAAGACAGAAGAAACATAGGCCAGGGGAGGGGCTGCCATTGAAGAGTGAGAGGAAGAAATAAGATAATTCAGCCACCTTCTGCACTCAACTGGACATGTGGATGTCACATGAAATCAGTAGGAGCTCTACGTACATATCTGGGTACAGAATTGAATCCATCATATCACATGGTTATTTGACATGGAAGTTGTTTTCACTTTCTTTTCCTGGAGCTACAAATGTTATTTCTTGAAAGTGTACTAGTTACTTTAATGAAACCATAAATTAGTATTTATATAGTGGTTTACATAGTTTAGAGAGACTATAGCTTATTGCAGTCAAAATCTGTATTATTTTAAAGGAACACAAAGAATCTGATTATAAAATGGTTTATAACATTTATTTATTTTGTAGACAAAAGGGGAGAATCTGAACAAAACCAGCCTGCAGAGGGACCCCTACCAGAACAAATTAGTGAAAAAAAAGGAACATAAAGAGTTGATTTCAAATGTCATGTCATGTTGTGCTATACAGGTACGAAAGATGTTAATACTTAATTTTCCCCTTATATTCTTCCTTTCTTATTTGTAAAATGAGCTGGATTAAAATGATTGACTTTAAGATTTTTTTAAAAAACAATAGAAAGTGAAGATTAAATATCCCTGATATTGAAAATGTCTCATTAACGTGCTGGAATATAAGGCCCTTGCCTGCACTATAAACTTACACTGATATAACTAAGTTGCTGAAGGGTGTGAAAAATCCACACCCCTGAGTGACGCAGTTGTACTGACTTTACCCCACTCTCACGGAGGTGGATTAACTATGCCTAGGGGAGAAGCTGTCCCATCAGCATAGTAGCATGTTCACTAAAGCACTACAGTGGCACTTCTGCAGCGTTTTAAGTGTAGACCTGCCCTAAGACTCTGGCATTTGTCCAAGAATCAAGTGAAAATGTTCCTTTATTCCTAAATTGATTTGGGACCCAAATATTTTTAATGCAGTTTTTAAATTTCACAGTAAATTTATAGATTTTTGAGGCCAAAAGAGACCATAATAGTCCAGTCTGACCATCTGCATAACATCATAGAATTTCACCCCACCCATAACTTGTGGCTGAACCTTTTAGAAAGCCATCCAGTCTCCATGTAAAGATTCCAAGTGGGGGAAAGGTTACTGAATTCCTTAGTAAGATGTTCCACTACTTAATTATCCTGCCTGTTAAAAATGTCTTCCTTCCGGTTTGAACTTTTTTGACTAAAAGAAGGAAATATATTTTGCCTAATAAATATTATACTTTACTTCGTACCATAAATGTAACAACTGTATGATATAAAATCAAGGCGTTCAATCCATGTTATTATTGCTGAAATTACTGCTTCAGGGCATGGATTTCCCCTGCCCTTTTCTTGAGGATACCATCATATCTGGTAGTGTCCATTGATTCAGCATATCTGTTTGCAATGCTGTTCCTGAGGATGGGAAGATGAAACAGCCATAACTGTGCTACAGTCATCTCACAGTAGCTGCTGGACACTGGCCTGATCCTCAGGGCTGGCCACGTTCTCCTGGACACAGAACCTGAGTGGGGGCCTGAGGGTAGCTTTATGCTGTCTGTGGGTTTTCAGGAGGAGTTTAAGGTACAGGTTTTAATCTATAGAGCCCTAAATGGCTTAGTACATACTGACCAAAGAAACCACCATCCCAGCATGCTATGCATTTGTGTTGTAAATCAATAAAGGTGCTTGAGCTGATGCAAGAGGCGTCAGGGCTTAGGAACCTCCCTTGGTCCATAGTAGCATAGAGGTAGGGTATGCTGCAAAGCTAGTCTTCAATCTTTTTTGAAAAAGGCTGGAGGAGACTTGTGTGGGTGGTGAATTATTGGAAAGGGATGGTGATTTGAGGTTTTAAGTTGTCTAGCTTGCTGATTATGGGATATACTGAATAGTATTGCTGCTGTTTAGGGATACTGAAGTATTACTTTAGAGGTGGGTCTCTAATTTATGGGAAGGACTCCTAGAGTATATGACAGCTCAAGTGACTCTGCTGACATCCACTATGATAGTGTGGAGTGGAGACAGAGGTGGTTTTTCAGGTAGGTACATCCTAAACCATTAGCTTAAATTCCATGGGGAAAACCACAGGCAGCATAAAGCCACCTTTTTAGTGTGTGTATAAATGCAAATACATTAATAAATAATTCTTAAAAGTGAAACTCGTAAGCAGATGTGTGGGGGAGGGGAGAAGGGAATGGAGATAAGCAAACCTGATTTAAACATAAAGTAGTTAATCCTGATTGAGTAATCATAATAGTGCATCTCTATATAACTTTTAAAGTTAGCTACAGTGCTTGAAAATTCATATGGCCAGTGAGGAAGACAGTGTTGTCTAGTGATAACAATATTGGACTAGGAGTCCAGAGACCTAAGGTTCTACTGCTGATTCAGCCACGGACTTGTTATGTGAACCTGGGTACGTGTGCCTCACTTGTGTGTAAAAAGACGGTAATAATGATACCTACTTTTGTATGTTATTTTTAGATTCTTGAATGAAGGAACCTCTAAAGGTGCCAATGAGTTTTATTTATCTGTCAATTAACTCTGTTAGATCAGGATTGAGCTTTAAATGTCCAACTGTTTTAGATTGGGATTTTAGTAGGTAAATTGGCAAACTTTTCAGTGCCTTACAGTGATAGTTTTTGTTTGCACACTTTCATATACATTTTGTTAGGCTCCTAACCTGCAATTTTTAGTGTGATGCACTGTTGCAGAGCCCCACTGACTTCAGTGGGGCTCTGTGTGCATGTAGCCATCTGCTTGTGTACTGTCACCTATAGGACCAGAGCCTTAGACCTCAATCCTGCAAAGACTTTTGTGCCTGTTTAAATTTATGCACTGTGAATAGTCCAACTGAAGTCAATGGGACTGTTCACAATGCATGAAGTTAAGCACGCTAGCAAGATTGAGGCCTTAGATTGTAAATTGTTGTTTGTAGGGACTGTGTCATCCTATTTGTCTATACAACATTGATCATATTTTGGGGGACTTAGTAATAACAACAAACAACAGTCATCTTTTCATGTCTCTATTTCAGGATTTTAACGTTGCAGGCCAGGATGTAGTTTGCAACTCATGAAATATCATGTTTACTACAGGGGACTATCTTCCACAACATCAGTTAAGACAGTTCCCCCTAAAGAAACAAACAATAAATTCCTCCATCTTTCTTGCACAATTAGAAGTGTAAACCTTTAGTGAGTGGTTATGTGATCTTTACACATTCATTGAGTATGTATACATGCTTCCTATTAAGCCTTGGCTAGTACGTTTGAGAATGAAGGAGTTTAACTGGAGACTGCCAAGTACTGTAATCTTTACTATACATGTTGTTGATGATTAATTCTTTTTGTAATTTTCTGATGAGTTATTTCTCTGTTTCTGCCTAATCAGCAGTCACACTGCGAAATATAATTGCACTTGTAAGAAAATTACTTCTCATGAGATGAATACGTTTGATGATTAAATTAGGTAGAATAAAGAAATAACAGTCACATACTCAAGCAGAATGACGTATGGATCCTTTGCTGTGGTTTGATGACCTTTATAAAAAACAGAATAGCATTTTAGAAATAATCCAATCTATTTCAAGTCAGTCCCAACATAACAGGGAAATGTAAAGAATCCTTAATCAGCTATATGCTTTTGGAAAATGAAGGAGTTTCACCTCAGTTAAATTAAAAATACCAGCCTTGATCTGAGGTCAACATGACATAAATCACTGAGGTAGCAAAAAATTCTCAAACCTGATAAGAAAACATATTTGCTGCTAAATTTAATTACTAAACTTGATCAGAAATGTGTTTGCAGCCTAGCATTCATATCAGCAAGAGACAGACTTCTGTGCAAACAAAATGAAATATCTGTTGTTTCCTGCATATAAAATAAATCCTTTCCTACCCACATTTTCCCTAATGATAAGCACTAGTTTTTAGCCATATCTTTACATAATGTAGTATTCATGAATTCGTAACTGTTCTTCCATGAAATACAAATGTTTGATGTAGGGCCAGCACAATTCTGATTGAGAACTAACATGCAGGAGATGAAAGATTTGGAACAGCTTAGCCAATATTACTCCTTGAGCTGTCTGTGACTAAGGCCCTGATTCAGGACAGTACTTCTGCAAACGTGTGTGCTGTCCTGAACCATGCTTTCCTGAATCAGGGCCTATATGCTTAGTGTTTGGAGAGCAGAGTGAGAGAGCATGTATTATGTGTTCACACCCAGAAGGAAAAACCAAATTTATGGCATCCTTGAATCTCCAATTTGTTTCTGAGTGTGATGGGATGTACAAACCCTGCACTAGAATTGAAGGGGTTAAAGAGCAACTCCAGGCCCAGATTACCCCATCTAGCCATACGTGCAGAGCACGCTCCAGTTGGAGGTGGAGCCAAACAGCTCAGAAAGAGGCTGACAAGGAAGGGAGAAGGAGCTGCCCTGAGAGCTCCTGGGCAAGGATGCTGCAGAAACCATCTCCAGGAGGAGAGGATCCTACCTGCTGAGCCCAGATGGACTGAAGGTTCAGTCAGCACCTTATTCTGTTACTGTTTTGGGACAGATCGCAAGACTTGGACAACAGCGTGGGTGGTAAGAAGTGGCCCAGGGACAGCCTTAAGGTGCTCCTGGATACTGGACATTTAGTAACCTTTACAGGGCCCTGGGCTGGAGCCTGATAACGAGTGGGAGGGTCCAGGCTCCCCTATCAACCCCCCTCCCCAAGTATCATTAAAAAGGGCCCAAAGCCCCTTACATTCTAGACTCTACCCTGGTGGGGAGAAGGATAAATGTCTTTTGAAACCCATAGCTGGCGTTGGATTCTTGTGGGGGAGTCAATAACCAAGCCCCTATCTTCCCAGGTACTCTGCCACACTGGGAAGAGATAGGATTGAGTGGACAACCCAGCCAGAGGATTGACTCCATCCCAAACAAAGACAAAGACAGACTGACACCAGATGTGAATGTGGTCCAGGGGGAAGACTAGGAATGTGGTGACTAAAGGCCTGACCCCCCTAGCCACTAGCCAGGGCTTCCAGAGAGCACCTGGCCATCACACTGGGATTCTAATGGAAGGAGAGAGTATCAGTGCAATACTGAGGGCTGTGAACTGCCAGTTTTTTATGTCCAAAGGGCAGTTCAAACTCCAGAGTAAAAACCCTACAATGGCTAGGCTGCTGGTGTGCTGAGACTACTGCCCATCGTGTTGACCAATATTGTCTTATTGTTCCCTGTCAGTCTGTTTGTATCCATATACTGTAAGCTCTTTGGACTTTCTCTTCTGTGTCTGTACAACTGCTAGCACAATGGGGTTATGATCCATGACTGGGGCTCCTTAGCATTATGATAATATGCATAATACATAATAGTAGAGGAGCGCTTGCACTAATTAATTCTGTTCCCAAGAAGCAAGACAGGAGATGTAAAAGAGGCCTTTGTAAGGTATTGGTTTGGTTTGGCAACCTTTGATGCAGGAATTATGGTAGTAAAAGCTCTTGCTTTGGATTAGATATCCATGGCTGCATACATGTATCATTCATATGAGGAAGAACAGAAGCTAATGCACCCCCCTATTCTGTGGAGAATCATTTTGGTGAAAAGGCTGAGGTCAGTATACAGAGTTAAAGGAAAAAAAGGGCCACTTTGTTCACTGTATTCCACAAACTCTGCTACTGTAGAGAGGCAAAGGGGAAAGTGCTAGCCCTAAGGGATCTTACGCTAATGGAGGCTCACCACAGTGGAACAGAATTCCACCACAACATCTTCCCTCCCTCAGCACCTTCTACACTGCAGTCAGGACAGCTGGGGCAGGAAATGTTTCTGCCAGCATTCCTCCAGTGAAGAGCTCACGTCCTTTAGGGAAATTCTTTGCTGGTAAGTTATGGGTAGAATCTGGTAGCTTTGTGCAGCTCCGGTGATGGGAAAGGGCTGGAGTGTAATGCAAAATCTAGCCTTCTACTCACCCACATGCCCAACCAAACTACTCATTACATTGATTTTTGTTCATCCTGTCAGATAGCTCTTGTGTGTTTGTTTCAACAGTGTATTTATGGGAATTTTTGCTTGCTGTGCTGTCCGGAACTTACTGGATGGTTCTAAGGGGGACCCTGACGATTGGACTAGAGGGATTTGGGTGGGGGCTCAACTACCAGTACTACAGAGGTCCTAAAAGCTAGGAGATTTCTTGGACGTTGTGCTTTCAACATAAGGGGCCAAGAGTCGGAGTCATTTGATGCTGTCTTTACAGAAGAGTTATTACGGGTAAGCAATTTTCTTTTCTAATAAGCTGAAAATGTAATTTGAATGTAGAAAAACAGTACTAACTTTGGGATACACAACGCAGCATAAAGTACAGATACTGGTCTAGTTAAGTTTGCTTCCATTATAGCATAATAAAAATAGCTCTGAAACGACAAGCTCGTGCAACTCTGAACTGCATAGCCTCCCTAAGTAGCTGTCAGACCTTGCATCTTTGGCATGAAGTATAGGACAGTTCCCATTCTAACTTGTGAAATTTGTATTTCTGGAGCTTTTACCAGGTTTAACCTTCATAAACTGAGATGGCTCAAGAAAATGGAATAGAGGGTAATATCTAGACAAATGTCTTTAAATCACAAGGTCACCTCTTGCCTCAGCAAATTAAAAAAAAACACAAATTACAAGAACAAATTAACTTAGGAAAAAGAAAGGTACAAATGACATAACTACAGAGCGCTGAACAGGAAAGCATTGTTGTGTAGCTTCTGGATGCCAAGTATATGTTTAACACATGATCTTGCATGGAAAAGCTGAACCTGCAGTTTTTTGGTTAGGATTTGTTTATCAGGAGGGAGAGAGAAACTGGGTACTCTATTGACATATTGACTGAAGTAATGTAAACAATGAGATGTTGGTCTTAATGCTATCAAAGATGAGAAGAGCTCTCAAGTTGCAGGTAACAGAGAGATGAACAAGATACTTACTAATTATGCAGTTTATTTGATCCAGATGTGAATTATTTTTTTTTAAAAGAGCAATCTCACTTGATAGTAGTAGCTAGTGTTTGATATGTTTGAATAAGGTCAAGACACCAGCATGGAGGATATTGTATTTTGGGTATATTTAATGTGATTTAAACATTTTACACATGTACCCCAGCCACGTTAGAAACAGAACACATTAGCTATAAATAAAAACCTCATGAAAACCAGATTTACTTAACATTTAAAATGAGTGTAAAAAGATATGATTAGGTCTAGCACGGTCACCTTCCCAGAGTTCATAAAGTGTAAAACCTCCTTGAAAAACAGGTTTAACCTTAATGCCACTGCTGGCACTGCTAGATTTGTCAAGAGATGTTGGAGTGGGGCTCAGGGTCCCCAAACTCTTCTGCAGAGGCCATTGTCAGAAGTTAGCATGGCAGAAAGGAAGGCAGCACATGCCATGCCTTGTTTCAGAGTACAGCAATGGCTGTATGGGTCCTCTCCCTGACAATGCTACTGTGCATCTCTGTGAAACATCAAGGCAGTTGAATTCCTCTCAAATGATGTCAAAGAGAAAGTGCATGAGAGTTGGAGATAACTTGTTCTTAGCTGAAAGGAATCCAGCTGGGTCCAGCATTCTAACAGAAGCCTGAGAGAGACAACCCAATATCTTATCTTAATGCTGTCCATTTTTCAGATATTAGATGCTAATCCTAGATTCAGAACCCAGGGTATGTCATTTGACAAAACATGCAAGATAGGCTAGGACCAGTGGTGTGCAGAGTGCAGGGGTGAAGAGGTAGAATTACTCCTTTTTGAGAAACGATGGGCCAGAGGCTCAGCTGATGTAAATTGGTGCAGCACCAAGTAAGTCAATGCAACTAGGCCAATTTACACCCGCTGAGGATCTGGCCCCATAACTCTGCATTTCCAGTGTTCAGGCCTTTACTCGTTTTAGGGTGATCTTAACTTAGAGTGTTTTTTTTTATTTCAAATGTTTTATTTTTGAAGACGTTATAGCTCTAATTAGAGATGAGTCCAAACCAGGCGATTTGATCTGAGCATCACTGAACTTTTGTAGGGGAGGGGTGCTAGATCACAGATTCAAACTATAATGCATGGTTCCATTCTCTACAACTGGCTAAACCAAAACTCTGGAACTGAACACTCCTGCCATTTGGGAGTTTTCAAACTCTGGATCTGAATTTCACAGCTCCATCTATTGATCTGAAAGGTTTGGATTATTTTCCTTATGTTATTGATACAAGTTTAGTGTTAATCCCAGTTTAGGAAAGTCTTTTGTCTTAAGACTGAGACCTTTGAGTCCTGATTCCCAGTCCTGTTAAGTAATCAGTAGATCATAACAAAGGTAGACTTTCTTTTCTTTCCTGAGACATATGAATTACATCTGTTCCTTAACATTATAGCTACTATAGAACTTTGCTCCTTTTTTTTATACATGTAGTTTAAAGACAAACTGATTATAACAATGATAACAATGGGAAGGAAGGGGCATCTTTTGATATAAAAATATTGAAGAATTTCCAAATATTAAAAAGTACTCGTTAAACTCATAATAAACATTAAGCTCCTACCAAGCATGCTACAGGAGAACGCTCGTTCTTTCTGAGCTGTGATGTTAATAAGCTATTGTCACTCAAGGCGCATAAGTGGACATTGAGTTATGAGACACTGCTTTATTTGATGAATGACATTTCCAACTAGTATTTAAAAAATCAATTTCTATGTAGCAGTTGTCATGTTTCACCTTATATTTGAACTGAAGTGCATGGATGCTATAGTGAAACTTGTGAGAATGCAGATTATCAATCATTTTAACCTTCTTCACAATTTTTTAAACTCCCAGTTTAGCAAATATTGAAGATAGCGGCAGATAAGAGCATAAGGATTAGGTAGAAAATGTGAAACACGTTAACTGACCTTTACATATGAACTCTGTTGTTGCAAGCCCCACACACCTTTGAGCTGAAAAAGAAAGTCTTAGATTCTTGTGGAAATAAGAAAAATGTATCTCTCTCTCACTCACACTCCCCCCCCCCTTTTGGAATATCCTCTGTGGCAGTTGCTAATAATTTCTGGATTATAATAAGTAACATAAAACATTTTGAATGAGAACAACAGTAGATACAGGTTTATTTAGTTATTTATAGATGCTTTATCTATTTTTGAGCAGTGAGTGTATTTGGAGAAGAAGGGACCCAATCATCTGAGTGCTCAGATCCCAGTGGCTTTATGGAGGTGCTCATCCTCTTACAGGACTGGATCAAAGGGGGAAGTTTAGTTTAGGAAGGGAAGGAATTTTGCTTTGTCATCATTAAGACTGTAGATAGCCTTATTAGTCTTTGAAGCCATGAGGAATTTAAAATATAGTATTGCTTATGAAAGCCCAACAATTGTAAGATAGGGAAAATACATGTTCTTTTTACAAGTGGTGAATATATGAGCATAAGTAGGCCAAAGAGCTAGCTATAAATATGACAAGATACTTCTTGTTAATGAAAAATAGGACTAAAACTATACTTTGCTGAGCTATATCTGGACTCATTCTGAAAAATAAGTTTCAGCTTTCATGTGAGTGTCACCTTAAATTGATCTCTAGGCTTTTCCAATCAATCTTCACACATTAGATTGCTAATTCTGAGTTATACCATCCATTTGACAGTCTACACTATGGATTAAGTGTGAAATCATGCAAATACAAGTCACAAATCACAAAAGAAGAGGTTAGCCTCTGGCATGCTTAGCTGACATCTCTTGAGAAATTTCTCAGAAACTGCTTATAGTATAGATCTTTGCCAAGATCGAAGTGCAAGATAGCAAATCCCTCTGGTCCAGCCTAACCCTTTCTACTTTAGTGCAATAATTGCCAGCAAGTCAAGAAAATTTGGTTTCTAGAGAAAATAATTTATCAAAACAACTTCAAGTGATTTCCAAAATGGAATTTGAAATTATGACTCTCTTTCTTGTTAAAGTATTGATAGTTGTATATTGACTTGCAGTAGGAAGTTTTACATTATATTGCTAAATAACACTATAGTATGTAGAAGTAAAAGATGGACAAAACAGAAATTTGCTGTGTTGGTTGCAAAACAACTTTATTTGAACTATTGATTTCCCCCCAGAATGAAAACACGGCAGTCCAGATGCTCAGCTGCTGAAAATCAGTGCAGCTCCATTGTCTTCAGTGATGCTATATGTCAGTGTATGCCAGTTGAATATGAGGTGTTTTAAATAAATAATAAAAATACATCCTAAATAAGCTTCCATTTTAAATTGTGCTGTCAGCCTAAAGTATCCTGAAAGTCTTCACGTACTGAGGGCTAACGCCTACCGTGTGGTGCACTAGTGTGCAAGGCTGGGAAAATGGGAAAAGGGAGCCCTTCCCACTGCACGCACAGCAAGGCAGTTCCCTCCATAGTTCACAGGAATTGTGCTTGGTTAAAATGTTGGAGGATGCACCATGTCCCCAGGATATGGCTTGCCAAAACTGGCCTCAGGTGCAGGAATTCACTGGCAGATGGTTGGGTATGCTCATCTCCCTTGCTCAGAGAAGCAGCAGAAGATTCTAGCCTGTGGATTCTTGTCTTCCATACAGAACTGACCTTAGATTCACCTTTGAAAGAAGTGTTTGCTGCCCATCCTTGCACAAAAACTAACGGTAATTGATTCCTTTTCACTGGAGTCCTACTGCTATACACAGGACTGGCCTAAGGATTTTAGGGAGGGTGGGAGAGATGATGTGTTGGAATACATACCAAACTTAGTAACTCATTTTTGTTACAAATGTGTGTGGTATTTTATGCCTTCCCAGCTTTCTGCTGCAGAAATAGAGCCTCATTACTTTCCCCTTTCAGTCATATGGATCAATTCATGTCAGTGTATATTTATTTATTATTATTATTTAGGGCTGTCTTCACTTTTTAAAAAAATAAATAACAAAGGGATGTCCACAGCTTCTGCTGTCACAGGACTCAAGGCCAATGCTGAGTATCCCTGTGTCAGAAGATGTGCTGGGTAGCATATATTAATTTCATTTACTGAACTGGCAATGTGTGGTGCTGCACATAAGGCACTGGACTGGGAGGCAGCAGACCTGACTTCTATTACTGGCTCTGCTGCAGATTTGCTGCATGACCCTGGGCAGATCACTTCCCTTCTCTGTGCCTTCACTGGGGTCAAACTAGGTGATCTAGTGGCCCCCTCCTGTCTTAAACTCTGTGAAACTGGGCAAAGTAATATTCAAGCTCATACATATTTATGTATAAAATATATCAAAAAGACATTTATCTACTCCACAGCTCCCCCTCTGTCATAAACAGATAGCTAAGGGTTAATGTTTCTTTTGCCTGTAAAGAGTTAACAAAGGGAACCAAACACCTGACCAGAGGACCAATCAGGAAACCGGATTTTTCAAAGCTCAGGGAGGGAATTTTTGGGTGTGTGTTTTTTGTCTGTGTCTCTGTTCTGTGCTGTCTCGGCTATGAGAGTGATTTCTATCTCCAGGCTTTTCTAATCTTCTGTTTCCAAGTGTAAGTACAAAAGGTAGAAGACAATAGGTTTTTATATTGTTTTTGTATTTACATGTGTGTAGTTTGCTGGAATGTTTTAAATTGTATATCTTTTTGGATAAGGCTGTTTATTCATTTTTCTTTTAAGCAATTGACCCTGTATATTGTCAACCTTGATACAAAGACCAGTTTTATGTCTTTTTCTTTCTTTTTATATAAAGCTTTCTTTTTAAAACTTGTTGGATTTTCTTTTCTAGTTGAGGCTCGGGATAGGAATCTCTGTGCCAGGGTTACAGTCTCTCTCAGGGAAAGACTGGGAGGGGGAAATCTGTTTGTGTCAGAGTTGCAAAGCTTACCTTTGCAGGGACTCTGTCTGAGGGTGAAAGAAACTGGATCTCTCTGTTTTGCATTTCAAGGAATTGAAATAGGGTGATCGTCCAGGGCCATCCAGGGAGGGGAAGCCTGGGAGGAAATAAAGACGAGACAAGGGGAGGGGGTTATTTCCCTTTGTTGTAGACTCAGGGCATCTGAGTCTTGGGGTCCCCCAGGGAAGGTTTTGGGGAGACCAAAGTGCTCCAGACACTGGAATCTGGCAGCGCTATCAGATCCAAGCTGGTAATTAAGCTTGGAGGTTTCATGCTAGCATCTTAGTTTCTGAACTCTAAGGTTCAGATCTGAGTAGGAAAGCTATGACACCCTCTCTACACAGTTGTTCCATGGAGTGGATAAGGTGCAACCTGTTTTTTCTCCTGATCACAGGGCTGTGATTCTAGGGAGTCTTTACATAGCTCAACCAAGGTCAACTTTATTCCTCTCTGCTTCCCTGCACTTCCCTTACATAAGGCAAGGGCACAGTCAATCCTCAAGGCTTTTGGAGAGGGAGGGGCTTGAGTGAAGGTTGGGAGCTTTGTAGTCATTGATTGATGGGTGTCTATCTAGTAGTGTTAGTTTCTTTGAATCACCTGCCTCCATTGATTCTCGTGGGGTACTGCAGCTTCCATTCCAGCCTTTACTTTGGCCTGTGCTTGGACAGCACAAGCACTCTCTTGATAAATAGCTCTCGCTGCATGCTCTGCAGTGAGCAGGTCTGGGCTCAGACCAAGGAGGAAGCTGGTCCATAGCTGACATGAGAACATTTTGCTATCAGCTCCCCGTCTTTTAAACTAAGGATGATCGAACTTGAGAGCTTCCACTTATTTGTGGTAATAGGGCACAGGGAGAGAGGCATTCTCTCAAGTAAGAAGACCTGAAGCCGTTTAGGGATTTAAGGATCAAAATCTACACTTTACACTCCATCTAGAAACTATTAAGCAGCCAGTGCAGATCATAGAGCACCTGGGAAAATGTCAGGAAATTTGTTTATAAGAGGCAAAATAAATATTGTCTTTGGCAAGTTTCAAAGACAACAAAGCATGTGCTTCACCCATAGATTTAGGGATCTGAGAGGATTCTTTGAATTTATCAGACAAATTTGCAAGCTTGAAAATCCATCAGGATTTGGCCATTTGCCTACAATTATCTGTTTGTTTACACTATGAACCTTGTAAGAAAGATAAGATATAAAGCAAATCTTAGTTAAGCAAACTGCTTAGCTGAATACCCAGGCCACCTTTCTTTGGGTTCTTTTAGTTTCAATAGTGTAATTATCCTTAGCAAAAGCATCCAAAAGTATAGGATATAGGGAGGTAAAAATAGTATTGGACTACAATTTTGCCAATATAAAAAAAATTGATGTGATAACCATCCAGGTTTTCAGAATCAAATAACACAACCACAATAGACAATAACTGCTACTTAACCACTATTCTGGGAAGTGATTTTGTTTAGATTTTTGACTAAATGTCCCTCGAAATAGGACCTCACTTGTGTCAATTTAATTTGTTATGAGCTCTGCTGTTGGTAACACAACAGAGGAAAAACAATCCAAAGTTAAAGCATAAGACAATTCCTTACATACCAGTTCACTAAAGTCTCCATCCCAATGGGTCCATAGCAGTCAACCCTTTTAACCTACTTCCCAACAAGTTACATTAGCTCCAAGATCTATTAACACATCTAGACACAAAGAACTTGAAAGGTTGTCTGTGTCAGGCACTGCAAGTCTCAAGCTCAGATCCCTAGAGCTGCTAAGCAGGTGTCTGATCCTCTGCACTACAAAGTTCCAAGGACTAGTTAAGGGTACTGCTGCTAATACACCACCAGGAGAAGCTACAACCACTGACTCAGCAGGGTAAGATAACTAACAGCAGACTGCTGATTGACTTCCACTTCCTCTTCCCGTCCCATCCCTTGTCTGAGCAATTAGTTGTGTGGCCTGTTGCTGTCCAGACCTCTGAGACTGAATCTCTGGTTCCTGCTACCATGCCTTGTCCCTGTCACTATGCCTGATTCCTGCATCCTTGCGCTGACCTTAATTCTTGACTCTGGTATTAACCCAGGGTGTGACTCTGGCTTTGATCCTTGGTGTGATTTCTGACCCTGATTCCACTCCTAGCTCTAACCAGTAAGTCAGGCAGCCTACATTATGGGCCCTAGTTTTCCTGTCCCCATCCAATCGGAATGAGGCATCACCTTTGAATTCTTGCAACTGGGGCTAGAATTTTCCAGAGTCTTTTCCAAAACATCTTGTCACACCTCTCGCATCAGACAAATTAGGCCATAGCTGTTGGTACAACCACCTTAGGACATATATTGAACACTGGATGGTTTCCTCTCTTCATCAGCTTCTCTCTGTAAGTGCTTTTCATGGGCCCCTCTGCAGTGCATCAAATAGCCAACTTTGCATGCTAAGCTTGGTCAAGTTGCAGTTTCTCCAACAACACTCTGCTAGCTGCTGAAATGTCCAGTTTAAAGTTCTTATAGTTTACACAAAGTTCCTCCACATTTTTTGAACTTTGTTTTAACAGTCCATTATACAATGCAAAGTCACTTCAAGATCTGTTGTTCTCTAGCAGGTTCGAACAGCTGTATAAATATTCCATTTCTGTTCTCCTTGTTTTAACAACAATGGTGGGACCTTTTCTATGTATAGCTGAGTTGCACCTGTGCCTTATTGATCAAACAGTTACATTTCTGAAACAATGAGGAGTCCGGTGGCACCTTAAAGACTAACAGATTTATTTGGGCATAAGCTTTCATGGGCAAAAAACCCACTTCGTCAGATGCATGGAGTGAAAATTAAAGATACAAGCATAAATATATATTGGCACATGAAAAGAAGGGAGTTAACTTACAAGTGGAGAACCAATGTTGAAGGCCAATTCACTCAGGGTGGATGTGGTCCACTCCCAATAATTGATGAGGAGGGGTCAATACCAAGAGAGGGAAAATTGCTTTTGTAGTGAGCCAGCCCTCCCAGTCCCTATTCATTTCATTTTCAATTCATTCATTTCTATTCATATTTCAATTCATTTGCAAAATTAACACCATCAAGTTGGGCTTGAATAGAGACTGGGAATGCAGGTTTTCAAGGGATAAGAGTGTCCATTTAATGCCTTTTGGCATGTCTTCTGTTGTACGCTGCATTACCCAGTTGATGACAATGTTGAAGATAATATAATATAATTAATTATAATCTTAATATTCTATACCACTATTTCAATTCCTTCATTCACATGCAGGGAAAAAGGAAAAAGTCTCTTCAGCTGCCCTAGTAGTACACTCTTGTGAAAGGCTGCAGAAACTCTGAGTGTCCTTGGTCTATTTGGAAGGTCTGATGAAACCTTGTGTTAGATTTGATTTGATTTTCTTTTTATTCTCTCCACCCTCTGTCCTTTCTTTTCTAAAAAGCCTGAATGCCTGGGCGATTCTAAAATAGTAATAGCTAATAATTTTGGGGCCTTAGTTACTACAACCTCTTTTACATCAGGTCTATCTATGCTTTTCTCTAGGGCTGAGATTTTGTGCTGCACCTCTGAGAGGTGTCATATAGAATTCTCATCACAGTGGAGTGTATTTAAGCCATCACTGTGCCCTCCTGATTCTGGGCTGCTCTGGGGACTGGAGATGTCCTGATGTAACCACAGCTTTGGGGGACTTTCTAAGTTGCCTTATGGGCCATAAAACTTCCTGGAATCTCTGTAGCACTGAGTGCTGTTGCCCCTCCTTTGGGGCTTGTGAAGGGGTCCTTGAAAGACACAGTTCCTGGACTGGGGTATCCTCATCCAGCACTAACTGGGGCATCTCAGGTACCTCTATGCTACTCTGGCCTTCCTAGGTGCTGTAAAGGGCTAAGGGATGGGGTTGATGATCTCATCCAAGGTCTTTAGTAAGAGTGGGTAAATTCACACATGCTGATCTGGTCTTCATTATTTTGCCTTTCACTTGTATATAATGAGGTATAAAAATTCTCAGAGACGGTGTATTTCTTCTGTTTGGAGTAAACTTTGCATTTACCACCCCCTTTTTGCAAGTATGTTTTTGTTCTCTAGCCTCAGTTTATAAGTTACTATTTTATGAGATTTAGTACCCAACATAATTAGGTGACTGCATGAGCAGTCGATTTGAAGCAGTCAGTCAACACACCTGGGTTCAGAAGTAACCATTTTTTATCAGACTAGTTTGGTTCCTCTTCTTTTATCTAGTTCGTGGGGACATTAGCAGGTTTCAGGGAGTCTGCCAAGCAGGGCCAATGTTAGACTCACTGGGACCCAGGTCAGAAAGCCAAAGCCCTGTTGTGCAGGGCTGAAGCCTGGGGCCCTGAGCCCTGCCAGCTTTGTGGGGCCCCCTGTGGTGTGGGTCTCTGTACAATTTCCCTGCTTGCTCCTTCTAATGCTGGCCCTGGCTTGTATATGCAGAAAAACAGTTGTTGAGGCATTGGTGGGCCATGGACTCTTTATAGCATGTTGGGGGGCCATCAGAAAGAAAAAGATTGAGAACCTCTGATCTAGATAACATGTCAAACCCATAAGGTTTTAGAATGAAAATGTAATGGTAATGGCATTTTTTGTTTTAAAAGAATTTCTATTTAATATTGCTGCAGCATGTCTCATTTGAAGAGGTTCCTGTGTTCCATACAGAGGAGAAATTCATACTGGTAAGTACTAGCATGTTTCAACCTCTTAATTTCAGTGGCTAAGAAAAAATGCAGGCATTTGGAAGCTACTGCAATGCAGGCACAATAGAGATGATGATGGTCTATTGCAATATCTCTCAACCTTTTCAGGTTTGCAATCCCTTATTCAAGGTCAAATGTTCATGACCCTCTTACATTTACTGTAAATGTAAGAGTAACATGTGTCAATGACAGGCCTATCTAATTTATTTGTGTGTGAGTATTTCAAGAGGATGACAGAGTTTTGAACCTTGAAGGGTAAAGGTGTGAGAGGAATGGAAAACTGAGATTTTCTTTGCTCTAGACTATAATAAAATTTTCAACACCATTTAGTGGTCGCCTGAGGGTCACGATCTACTGGTTGAGAAACACTGGTCTATAGATTTGTTAGCTGACCTGGGCGTACTAAACTATGGGAGAATATTAGGTAAAGTCTGTAAAGGTAAAATAAGGTGTACTACCATTTTATTTTAAAGCAAGATTTTTTTTAGAACGTGTCTGAGTGCCTTTTTTCCTACAAAATATGATATAGTTTACTTTAAAATTCATGTTACAACAGAATCTCATTTGACACAGCTCTTTCCCAAAATGATAAGAGTTAATTTCAAGGGAAGTTTGAGCTCTCTATCTTTATACTTCTCAATAATAGCCATGTTTCCCAGATTCTATTGTGTGATAATCAGTTTTGGTGTACCGCACAGAATAAGAGAAAAGGTAATATAACAGAAAGGACTTTATTTTTCTTTCAGCCCATTTCTGACATGCCTCATTTGAGAAAATGATTGTTCACACTTCTCAGCTTGGTCAGTCTGTCTGTCAGGCTGGGAGAACTGCAGCGTATGATAGTAATTGGGATGATGATTGTGGTGAACTCTCTCTTTGACCCATGCTTTAACAAAGAGGCTTCTGTTTGTCACGCCAGTGTTCAAAATGCTCATTTCTGATCTCACAAGGTGCACATTTATTTAAAAGATTTTAGTACAGGTATAAAAATAATGCTTTATCTGCAGATTTAGTACACGATCAGCTGGTGCAGCCTTCTTTTGGGATTACACATTTCAGCAATCACTGTTCTCTTCAATGAGACTATGTATAATTTTTATACCTTGGGAGCCAGGTCAGTCCTCGCCTACAGACAGCACCCCAATCTGAATCAAATACTCACCAGCAATTACACACCATCCCACATAACAAAAACACAAGCCCAGGAGCCAAACCCTGCCACAAACACCGGTGCCAACCCTGTTCTCATGTCTATTCAAGGGACACCATCACAGGACTTAACCACATCAGCCACATCATCCGGGGCTTGTTCACCTGCACATCTGCCAATGTGATATGTGCCAGCAATGCCTCTCTGCCATGTACATTGGCCAAACCAGACAGTCTCTATGCAAAAGAATAAATGGACACAAATCTGACATCAGGAATCATAACATTCAAAAATCAGTAGGAGAACACTGCCATCTCTCTGGTCACTCAATAACAGACCTTAAAGGGGCAATTCTCCAACAAAAAAAAAAAAGTAAAAAAAAACAGACTCCAACGTGAAGCTGCGGAATTGGAATTAATTTGCAAACGGGATACCATCAGATTAGGCTTGAATAAAGACTGGGAGTGGCTGAGTCATTACAAAACGTAAACTTAATTTCCCCAATACTAATTTCTCCCTACTATTACCCACACTTTCTTGTGTACTGTCTGTAATGGGTCACTCTCTTACCATTTCAAAAGTTATTTTTCATCCCTTGGTATCCTGTTGTTAATTGATTTATCTCGTTAGACTGACCTCACACTTGGTAGAGTAATCCCCATCCTTTCATGTATTTATACCTGCTCCTGTATTTTTCACTTCATGCATCTGATGAAGTGGGTTCTAGCCCACGAAAGCTGATGCCCACATACATTTGTTGGTCTCTAAGGTGCCACAAGGACTCCTCGTTGTTTTTGCTGATACAGACTAACAGACTACCACTCTGAAACCTGTTATGCCGCTGAATTTCAGTAATTTTCTCAGGTAGAGGGCCAGATGTTAAAGGAGGAGTGCAGATCTTAGGAATTTGGTTTATTTATATGTTCAAAAGGGAAAGCTGGCAGTGTCTTCTGATATGTTCCTGCCACCGCAAAAAAAATCTGCTTGTTCTCCATTTGTGAATTATCAGAATTTCTCAAATGGATGTGGTGTGAACATGTGTCTAGAATTAGCAGATCTCCCCTCATCCTCCATTATTTGGTGTCATACTATTAAGTAAAAAAGGAAGATTTTGTCCATAAATTACATGCAACGTTTAATATTTGTCTACATCATGTGGATTGACGAGACACTATAGAAACAAAGCAGTGGCCTTGATCCTGTGCAATGGATGAGTAGCCAGTATTGCCAACACCAGGTGCTCAAAAATCACGAGTCAAATATTGAAATTATGGGGGTTGCTCTGTATACATACTCCTAAGATTCCAGTTGTTTGCCAGATATTCCATGGCTCTGAGGCAAGCACAGTTGGGCCTTCAACAGCTGGGCCTTGTAGATGCTAGCCCTTCTGGTCCCAGTAATCACTCAGACACACGGCTACAGGGCTACAGGGGGCCTGGGGTCTTTGGTGGCAGGGGGCCCCCGCTTCGGCAGTAATTTGGCGGCAGAGGGTCCTTCCGCTCTGGGACCCACTGCTGAAGTGCCCCGAAGACCCGGAGCAGAAGAAGCTCCGGGGGCCCGGGCCCCACGTCAGTTTTCGGGCCCCCACTCCAGGGGCCTCAAAAAACTCTCGTGGGGGCCCTGCAGGGCCCGGGGCCTGGGGCAAATTGCCCCACTTGCCCTCCCCCCTCTGGGAGGCCCTGCATGGCTAAGTGAAAGGATATTTTACTAGGGATGGCGGAAAAGGGAAAGGTTGCAAATACCTTAGGTTCAGAGACATAAAACAGTTACAGTTCAAAGTGAGCAATAGTGGTAAATGTTGAGTCCTGGGACCTTGCAGATTTACAGGCAAACGCATTAGTGTTTCTGACTGGATCCACTTTACACTAGCTTCCTGCCCAGGGACTGCTGCTCCCCCTCAAATCCCACATAGGCCTGCACCGACTGTAATGTCTGGCAGTCTCCATCTGTTCCATGCTCAGCTCTGCATATGATTCCTGAGGATTTACCTCTGATTTCAGCTTCTCTCCAGCTCTCTGCTTGCCATGCAGCAGCTCCTGGCTTGCTAGGTGGCTGACACTTCCAAACAGAACCCAGCCATTTCTTGGTTCAGGGCCCTTACCATTACCTAGCCACGAGGAAGGGGTTGTGCAGTAGGGACAGGGCTGACGGCAGTTTTAGTAGCCTGCTAGAAGACCCCTTACAACATAGAAATATAGAATCATAGAATATCAGGGTTGGAAGGGACCTCAAGAGGTCATCTAGTCCAACCCCCTGCTCAAAGCACAACCAGTCCCCAACTAACTCATCCCAGCCAGGGCTTTGTCAAGCCTGACCTTAAAAACCTCTATGGAAGGAGATTCCACCACCTCCCTAGGTAACCCATTCCAGTGCTTCACCACCTTCCTAGTGAAAAAGCTTTTCCTAATATCCAACCTAAACCTCCGCCACTGCAACTTGAGATCATTAACTCCTTGATTTGTCATCTGCTACCACTGAGAACAGTCTAGATCCATCCTCTTTGGAACCCCCTTTCAGGTAGTTGAAAGCAGCTATCAAATTCCTTCCCCCACATTCTTCTCTTCTGTGCAGACTAAAAATCCCAGTTCCCTCAGCCTCTTCTCATAAGTCATGTGCTCCAGGCTCAAATCATTTTTGTTGCCCTCTGCTGGACTCTTTCCAATTTTTCTACATCCTCCTTGTAGTGTGGGGCCCAAAACTGGACACAGTACTCCAGATGAGGCCTCACCATGGTCAAATAGAGGGGAATGATCACGTCCCTCGATCTACTGGAAATGCAATTTATAAGTATCAAATGTCAAAACAGACTGAAATTGGGGTTGGAAGAATGGCCAAGCTGGAGCTGCAGTGAGCTATTAGCTAGACACTCCTTCAAGTATATGTAATGCAGACCTCTTTCAGCTGTTGTTCCCACTACCAAGTCTACTTTTTCAAAATCTAACCATCCTGTATTGTTAAACTTTATATTGTTTTAAGAAATACACTGAAAGTGACTATATTTTTAATTCTCCATTTTCAGCCCTCATCCATTTCCTCATTTGAGATAGGGGTGCTGCCTGATGGCCTCATAACCAGGAGTCCTCAGAGCAGAGAGATTTTCCCAGCCTTATGCCACATGCACCTTGGCTAGTCTGGGGGATATAGGCCATATTTTACTAAATGTATAGTAAGGATTTAAAAAGTAATGTAGTCCTATGGTAACCTTTAGGTTTGTCAGCGTTCTGTGTGTCTTCTAATTGTGTTCGTGGAATGGAAGCGTAAACCCTATGGCGAGAAACTCCACAGGGGAAAGCATTTTTACTCCCTCTACTGGTGAAAAGAGAGAATGCTGCCATCAAACATATTATATGCATAGGCTACCCACCCACAATTCCTTTAGTGAGGAATCACCATAACTGTAAATAAACTTGGATGTTGGGGGTAGTGAGGAAAGAGCTATGAGAGTGAGAGATGATGCAGAGGAGAGTAGCAGAGCTGAGTGGACTCTGGGGAGGTCCTGTTTCCCCAGCACCTTAAATAAAGCTTAATCACAAGCTGGGTTAGGAGATGGTGCTTCTAGGCAGACCGAGCAAGCTGCTCCTTTGGGATTGGCGACAGAGCTGTAAAGAGACACTTGCACTTCTGCTACTTGCTGATCCAAACAGTGAGCTCAGGTTGGTGGGTGGGTGAGGTCAAGGTACTATCTCATTCTCACCAGTGTGTGGGATGGGAGTTAGATAGATTACTGCCATGTTACTGGAAGGGGCATGGTATTTTACTCTTTATTTACATATATTTTGTTACTATGTTTTCCCAAATTTATTACTCTGTTTCCTTTCCCTAATAAAGATTTCCTTGTTTGTTTGGAGTGCTTGAGAATGGGGAAACCCAATGCTAAGCAGGGCCGCCCCGGGGGTGAGGGGCAAGAGGGGCAATTTTCCCAGGGCCCTGCAGGACCCCCCATGAGAGTTTTTTGGGGCCCTGGGGCGGGGTCCTTCACTCACTCTGTGGGCCCTGGAAAACTCTCGCGGGGCCCAGGCCCTCGGAGCTTCTTCTGCTCCCGGTCTTTGGCAGCAGGGGTCCTTCCGCCCTGGGACCCGCCACCGAAGTGCTGGGTCTTGGGGGCCCTGTAGCGGGGGGGGGTCCCCTCCCCCACGCTCCTGAGACAAGGCATAGGCTAGGGACCCACCCTAGCAGCTAGGGGGGGAACCCGTCTGGGCTAGGGGGGGGCCCCGGGGGGGGGCAGGAGGGGGCCCCCCGGGCTTTTGCCTTTTTATGCCCGGTCCAACCCCTTAGTAAAGTCCTGCAGCCCGCGCAGCAGTCCGTCTGCCTATGTCCCCTCCCCTCAGAAGTCAAAGGGAGCCGCGGACCAGAGCTATAAAACCCGGTCCAACCCCAGTTAAGAGGAGCGCAGCCGGAGAAGGGCAGACGTAGCGTGCCGAGACTCCTTGCCTGGGCCCGGCTTACCCGCGCCTCCGGTACCCAGAGGGGTCCTGCCCTGAGGAAAAACCCCGCCCCCCCCCTGGCGGGGGGGGGGCCAAAGCGTGGGGCCCCAAAAAAGACAAAGAGGCAAGGCCGCGCCGTCGGCCGCCCGCCCTGGAGAGGACTGGATCGGCCGCCATGGACCCCGGGTACCCCGAGACTGGACGGACCGCCTGACCCCCCGGGGTACCGGAGGACTGAACCGGACCGCCTGAACCCCGGGACCCGAGGATGGACGAGAACCGCCTGAACCCCGATTACCCGAGGACTGGACTGGACGCCAATGCCGAGCCAGTGACAACCGATGGTCTGGGAATCCATTGGACCGACGCCGGCGTGGGGCAGTACAGGGAGGGTGGAGGTGAAGCTAGCCAGGGCGGCTGACTCCGTCAGGCCGCAGAGCAGGCCCGGACGCATGTCCGTGTGCGTCGGCCAGGATCGCCCACTGACCTGGCCGGTCGGTGTTGTTTCGGTGGAACCTTGCCCCTCACCCGGTTCCAGTGTGTTCGGAGAGAGTCCACTGACGCCTTAGCGGCCGACCGCCGCTCTAGCGCCCGGAGCTGCGAACGCGTGGAGTGGGAGGGCCATTCTTCTGCGTTCCCCTGCCACGCACCCTAGAGAGATGGCGAGACTAACCACACGCCACTTCCTATATGGGCCTGAACACTTGATCGCCTCAATCTGTCCCTCGCTCTTGCCCTGTCCCGAAGGCCAGAGCCCCTAGACGGTTATGCTCTCCCTGTCCCGAAGGGCCGAGCCTTAGACTGTTTACTGGCTCTGCCTTGTCCGGAAGAGCCAGAGCCCCTAGACTGTACTTGCTCTGCCACTGTCACCGAAGGGCCAGAGCCCCTAGACTTGTTTTACTGCCTCTGCTGTCCCGAAGGGCAGAGCCCCTATTGCGGTTTATTGTTCGCCCTGTCCGACAGGGCCGAGCCCCTAAGATCGTTTCTCTTCTGCCTTCCGAAGGGCCAGCAGGCCCCTTAGACGGATTATATGCTCTGCCCTGTCCCGAAGGGCCGAGCCCACTAGACTATTACTGCTCTGCCCCTGTCCTCGAAGGGCCAGAGCCTAGGACGTTTATTGCTCGTGCCCTGTCCGAATGGCCAGAGCCTGACTGACTGCCATCCTGTCCGAATTGGAGCCTACTGTTACCGCCTATCCAAAGGCCAGAGCCATAGACCTGTATTGCTCTGCCCTGCTTCACAGGCCAGAGCCCCTAACCTGTTGTTCGTTGCCCCGCCTTACCTAAGGGCTTGACGCAACTCCATTCGCTCACCCCAAGTGCGACCCGGGCTGAGCCGCGGCGAAGGCCGTTACACGTGGTACCAGGAGTGGGGAGGCTTGCCCAGGAGGTGGCACGAGCCCTTGACCCCTGTGAGAAGGGCGGCGGAGCGCGGGAACGCTCTCCCCTAGGACATGGACCTCGCGAAGTTCCTCACGGCCCTGTGGAGACCCAGGAACGACAGCAGGCAGCCCAGCTGCAGCAGCCAGCAAAACAAGAGGCTGCCCGCCCTACTGCAGCAAAAACAGCTGCTGAACAAGTGGGGGCTCAGCAGCAACAGCTGGCTGCAGGACCGACAACCCGGACCCGGGAGTTCGCGGACAGTGCCTATTTCGCAACTGGGCCGGTACGCGCCCCGGAGCCCCAATCCCCAGTCGGAGGGGGCTGATGCGTTCCCGCTACTGCCTCCACGGTTCAGGCTGACCAAAATGGGCCCCAAGAGACGACCCCGACGCATTCCTGGTAACCTTTCGAGCGGGTGGCCCAGGTTGCTGGTGGCGCCCCGGAGCAGTGGGCCACCCTGCCGCCCGTACCTGACTAGGGACGGCACCAGGACTTGCTTACCGAGGGCTCGTCCGCTGACGATGCGAGGGATTACCCCACGGTAAAAGCGCGGATTCTCGACGCGCTCTAGACGTCACCCGGAGACCTTTGCCAGCGCTTCGGGCCCTGACTATATAGCGGCGGGTGCCGGCCCCGGCTATAGGCCCCGAGCTGCGGGGACTTGTGCGAAGCGCTGGCTCCAACCCGACCGACGAAGTCCGGAGGAACTCCTTACGAGCAGTTATCCTTGGAACAGTTCTCCGATATCCTCCATCCCGAGAGAGGCCTGGGTTCTCCGGCAACCACACCCGACAGTGGCGGCCGCGGTCACCCTCATGGAGGATTCTTGGCCGCTTGAGAACCTTCCACGGTACGGGACCACCGCTGCGGCAACCACACACTACGACCACATCGGAGTGCTCTGCCCTGATCCAAAGGGCCAGAGCCCATAGACTGCGTATTGCTCTGCCCTGCTTCACAGGGCCAGAGCCCCTAACCTGTTGTTCGTTGCCCCGCCTTACCTAAGGGCTTGGACGACAGACTCCATTCGCTCAGCCCCTGCGACCCGGGGCTGAGCCGCGGCGAAGGCCGTTACAGGCCCCCACCACCAAAGACCCCAGCCCCCCTGAATCCTCTGGGTGGCCCTGGTGCTAAGGGCACCCAAAGAGGGCACATTTCGTTTTGCCAGGTTTCTGGGTGGTGGATCAAGCCAGTTTAGCTATTTGTCAAGAGAGACACTCAATATATTGAACGCAGCCCTTATTTGCTGCTGTTAACCACTTCACAGAAGGGTTACAAAAGAATGTTTTTATGAACAGAATTGGAATGATTTATCTGTATGATGTTATGAAATATGTTCATTACATGGTGTTTTAGGTCTATTTAAGTGTCTATAGAGCTTGCAAGTTTGTGTTTTTTAACTATATTGTGTAGAAGCCTAGCTTCAGCCTTAACTTTGGAATGACTAATTGGGCTAACTTCATCCCTGGCACAAATCCATTGTTTTCCACAGTCCTACGTTACTGTAGAAGATGAGCTTGACTCTCAAACTCCAAAAAAGATCAATGAAACCCTAAATTCAAAGGAAAATATCACTTGCATTTGCTCAAAATAGAAAACACACAAGAAAATCTTTTCAGTTGTATTTATTTTTGCTTTCAGCTTCAGGGAAATGTATTTAATGTTTTGTATGCCTTAGGATACCCATCTTAGCTAAGAGGCTGGAGTGTGTATGTTTGATCCCGAGAACAAATAGAGCTCTGGATTTCAGTGTTCAATTGCATCACTGAGATCTTCCTTCAGAGTGAAATATGCGGAGATGCTAGTGTCTGCATTCTCAGGAAAAAGAGGTCTTTTTAGAATCCTTACTGCTGGGTCTCTCAATTGCTATCAGAACTTATCTGTAGAGCTACTAAGTTTCTGCTAATCTTAATAATTTTTAAGGACTTTCAGACTAACTATTATAGTTTGACATTTAGGGTAGAGTGCTACTATTGTAGTTTAGAATATAGTACAATGGTTTCAAACTGTGCTAGAACTACAACAAATCAGGAAAAAGATCTTGGAGTCATTGTGGATAGTTCTCTGAAGATGTCCACACAGTGTGCAAAGGCGGTCAAAAAAGCAAACAGGATGTTAGGAATCATTAAAAAGGGGATAGAGAATAAGACAGAGAATATATTATTTCCCTTATATAAATTGATGGTACGCTCACATCTTGAATACTGCAAACAGATGTTGTCGCCTCATCTCAAAAAAGATATACTGGCACTAGAAAAGGTTCAGAGAAGGGCAACTAAAGTGATTAGGGATTTGGAGAGGGCCCCATATGAGGAGGACTCTTCAGCTTGGAAAAGAGGAGACCGGGGGGAATATGATAGAGGTATATAAAATTATGAGTGATGTGAATAAGAGATATATAAAATCATGAGCGATGTTGAGAAAGTGGAAATAAGGAAAAGTTTATTTCCTTGTTCCCATAACTATAAGAACTAGGGGCCACCAAATGAAATAATGGGCAGCAGGCTTTAAAACTTTAATAAAAGGAAGTTCTCTTCACCCAGGTGCACAAGTCAACCTGTGGAACTCCTTGCCCTGAGGAAGGTTGTGAAGGGCTGGGACTATTAATAATGTTTAAAGAGGTAACTGGATAAATTCAATGGAGGTTAAAGTCCATTAAATGGCTATTAGCCAGGATGGGTAAGGAATGGGTGTCCCTAGCCTCTGTTTGTCAAGGGTGGAGATGGATGGCAGGAGAGAGATCACTGATCATTCCCTTGTTAATTCACTCCCTCTTGGGCACCTGGCAGTTGCGCCACTGTCAGTAGACAGGATACTGAACTTAGATGGACTTTGGGTCTGACCCAATACGCGTTAAAAGAAACAGTGCACGTATTCATCCACTGTGTGGTTTTTTGGGATTTCTTTTCTTTTTTCTTTTCTTTTTTAATATATATCTTATGAGTATATATTAAAAAAGAAACTCAACCATCAGACTTGCCCTTTAAATTCTCTGGGAGTTTTGAAAATCCCCTTCCTGTTTGCTCAGCAAGGTGTGGAGTGCTCTCAGTGAATCTTTCCAGGTGACCATGCCTCCATGCGCCAGGTGATCCCCAGTATGGAGCAATGGCGAGGTGCTGGACCTCATCAGTGTTTCAGAGGAGGAAGCTGTCCAGTCCCAGCTACGCTTCAGCCATAGGAATTATGATACTTTCAGGCAGATATCAAGGGACATGATGGAAAGGGGCCATGACCAGGATGCACTGCAGTATAGGGTTAAAGTGAAGGAGCCGCAAAGCACTTGAGGCAAACCGTCGCTCCGGTGCTGACCTCGTGACCTGCCATTTCTACAAAGAGCTGGACGCAATACTTGGGGGCGACCCCACGTCCACTCCAAAGACCACCGTGGACACTTCAGAGTCCAGTTCAACAAGGCAGGAGGAGGAGGAAAGTGGAAGCGAGGGTGCTGAGGAGGAGGGGGACAGCCTGGCATCCTTAGATGCATGCAGCCACGACCTGTTTTCAAGCCAGGAGGAAGGCAGCCAGTCACAGTGGATGGTGCTTGGGGAAGAACAGACACCAGAGAAGGTGCCCGGTAAGCGGCTTTTATTTTGGGAAGGAAGTTGTTCAATGTGTGCTCTTGTGATGAGGAGAGTTAGGGCTGAAGGTATCCTAGATGTGGAATAAGGCATTGATGTGCTCTTTTACATTGTGATAACTGGCCTCGGTGATCTCTTCAGAGGTCTCATGCAGAAGCTGGGCAATCCACTTGCACAGGTTCCTTGGCAGACCTACTGTGCTTCTTGTGCCAGTAAGGCTAACATGTCCACACCACTGTGCTGTGACGGGCGGGGGGACCATTGCTGCACACAAGCAAACTGCATATGGTCCAGGGCGGAAACTGCATTGTAGTAGAAGACCCTCCCTTGCTTCCCAGGTCACCCTCAGCAGTAAGATATCTTCCAGGACAAACTCATCCTGTGGAAAATGTGGGGACAGTGTTCAGTATAGGGACCTTCTGTAGCTGTTGGCTCTCCTCAAGGCACAGAACCCCAGAGGACAGTATGGCCATGAAACAATCAGTCCCCTTTGCCCCATACTTACTCACCATTCTGGGGCTCCTGTGGGTTATGTATGCTTGCTTCGGGACATGAAATTTCTGCTATTGTGTATGTTGTGCTTCTCTTTAAGTACAGCTGAATCATTGCTGTGTCTGGTGTGAACAATG
This sequence comes from Chelonoidis abingdonii, assembly GCF_003597395.2. Classification (NCBI taxonomy): domain Eukaryota; kingdom Metazoa; phylum Chordata; order Testudines; family Testudinidae; genus Chelonoidis; species Chelonoidis abingdonii. The sequence continues at coordinate 36,665,770 of NC_133771.1, read as the reverse complement.
CTGCCTCTGTTAAGTATTGCATTTTGGCTTGACAGATGCAACCTTGAGATCCCAGCCGTCCTGGTTATCAAAGGCCGAAAGACTCCAAAGAATCAGGAAGTGGCCACATAGAAGCAAAGAGGACGTGCTGCATGAAGCAATGTAGCAGTCCCTTAATGAAAATCAAAAAGTGCAGGAGTGGTGGGAGAGTGAAAGGAGGGTCTGCCAGCAGAATGCAGATTACTGGCACCAAAGCATGGAGCGGCTGCTAAGCATCATGGAGCACCAAGCAGACTCGATACAGGTTCTTGTAGCAGTGCAGGCGGAGCACTTCCGTGCCCGCCACCCTTTGCAGCCCTTGTCCCAAAACTCTTTCCCTTGTGCGCCCATGTCACCACCAACCCACTTTCCACAACATCTAGGTTCTTATTGCCATCTTCCCTTCACAAATTTTATGGAGGGTATAGCATGCGGATATAACCGTGGGGATGTTGTCATCAGCCAGGTCCAGCTTCCCATACAAATAGCGCCAGCAGCCCTTTAAATGGCCAAAGCACACTCCACAGTCATTCTGCACCGACTCAGCCTGTTTTTGAACTGCTCCTTGCTGCTGTCAAGGCTCCCTGTGTAGGGTTTCATGAGCCATGGCATTAAAGGGTAAGCGGGGTCTCCAAGGATCACAATGGGCATTTTGCCTTCCCCTACAGTGATCTTCTGGTCTGGGAAGAAAGTCCCGACTTGCAGCTTCCTGAACAGGCCTATGTTCTGAAAGATGCATGGGTCATGCACCTTTTCGGACCAGCCTGCATTAATGTCAATGAAACTCTCATGGTGATCCACAAATGCCTGGAGAACCATAGAGAAATACCCCTTCCGATTTATGTACTCGGAGGCTAGGTGGGCTGGTGCCAGAATTGGAATATGCATCCCATCTGTCTCCCCTTTGCAGTTAGGGAAACCCATTTGTGCAAAGCCAGCCACAATGTCATGCTCGTTACCCAGAGTCATGGTTCTTCTGAGCAGGATGCAATTAATAGCTCTGCAAACTTGCATCAACCCGATTCCAGTGGTCAACTTTCCACTCCAAACTGGTTAGCAACCAATCGGTAGCTATCTGGAGTGGCCAGCTTCCAGATTGCAATAATCACCCGCTTCTTCATTGGCAGAGCAGCTCTCAATCTCGTGTCCTTGCGCCGCAGGATGGGGGCAAGCTCAGCACACAGTCCCATGTAAGTGGCTTTTTTCATCCAAAAGTTCTGCAGCCACTGCTCGTCATCCCAGACTTTCATGATGATGTGATCTCATCATTCAGTGCTTGTTTCCCGAGCCCAAAAGCGGTGTTGCACTGTCATGAGCATGTCTGTGAATGCCACAAGCAATCTCCTGTCATATGCGTTATGCGAGTTGACATCATCGTCGGACTCTTCACTGTAAGTTTGTAGCTTAAGGAGTAACTCGACTGCAGTTCGTGATGTGCTGGTGAGACCCATCAGCATATTCCTCAGCAGTTCGGGATCCACTCCCAGAGACCAAAAGGGAAGACAGAGCGCGCAGTACAAAAAACGTTGAAAGGTGGTGCCAAATGTGGACAGAAGCACAGGGATTGCTGGAGTGCGAAACGATGCATCATGGGGCATTGGGACAGGACCCAGAAGGCCCCGCCCACCCACCATCTTCCCACAAGCCACAGCACCAGAATGGGAAGAGATGCTCTGTGGGATAGCTGCCCATAATGCATCGCTCCCAATGCCATAGCAAGTGCCGCAAATGTGGCCATGCCAGTCGCTTACAGCTGACAGTGTGAACACACTGCAGAGCTTTCCCTGCTGCAGTCTCCAAGGGCTGGTTTAACTCACAGCGCTGTACATCTGCAAGTGTAGCCAGGCCCTCAGTGCACAGAAACTCCTCAGTTATAACATTGCAAAAGAGTCATAAGCCTTACAGCACAGAGGGTCCAGCGCTATATTGTAGTGTAAACACATTACAGGACAGAAAGCAATCAATTGGCCTCCAGCAGTGTCCCATAATTTCTCAAGTGGCCACGCTGCTCATTGTTTTGAACTTGGCTGCCCTGGAGACATGTGCCCCTCCCCTTTCAAAGCTCCATTTCTGACAGCCCATGCATGCTGTGCCGATCTGCTCTGGGACACAAAGCAAAGCATTAATCTGGAATGCTCGTGCTGTTGTACACAAAGGCAGGTGTATGTGTGTGTGTATGAGAGAGAGAGAGAGAGATTGCTGTGCAGAGAGCTGGAGAGGGAGTTGGGGGCTGATATTGGGGCTTCCCCTGTCTCAGGACTGGTTGCTTCCTGATGCTGTCTGAACTTACAAGACAGCATGCTGACACACTCTCTGTCCCTCAAAGCACACTGTCTCTCCTCTCCCCCTCCACACACACACTCTGCCTCCCTGCCTCCACTTCAGTTGAAAAGCTGCTGGCAATGTATTAGGATGCATCATGTGACGCTCTGCCTGTCCCATGAGGCATTGCAAACTCTTCCCATTGCACCCTGAGATAGCTACCACCATGAACTGCTCTCTTTGTCATTGCAAACGCTACTAATGTCGATGTGCGCCAGAGTCACAAGGCGCACAGTGTGGACACACAACAGCGGTTTAATTCCAGCACTTTAATAAAAGTGGTAACTTCTTGTGCAGAAACTTGCCAATGTAGACATACTTGTAGACATACAAGTCAAAGACGTATAAGCAAAAGCTAGAGATTAAAAGCGATTCTGACAACCTCTGGAATTTCCCTGGGGAACGGATGTGATAAACCAGGACATTCCTCAGATCCATTAAGAAGGCCACATCCTGATAATATTCAATTAGGGAGGGGAAAAATTAAACATGAGAGTCACCAATTACCAAGTCAAATTAAAGAGCAGTGAATGGTATGAATACAAAAAGGGAAACTGGAGATATTTTCATTTATTACATTCACTTCAATAAATGGTCAATTAATCTTAAGAATGATAAAACCAGTAAAGGGGAGCAGATGAGAGGTGTTGCTCAGTGATGTGTGCATTTCACTTTAACCCAGTTCAAATACAGGCTCTTGTCAGTTTGTGATTAGGGACAAATACATCATCACATACTTATAACAAGATATCTAGCCTAGTCACAGACAAAACAAACATTCCAGATTAGACCAAACCAAAATGCTACTGGAGAAAGATTAATAAAAATGCCCAAATCTATGAGAATCTTGAAAAAATGTCCCTTCTTTTCTGGCAATGTTTAAAGTGCAGTAGGAATCAATTGGTGCACATTTCAGCAGAGAGGGACATGTTCTCAAGAACAACCGGCCCCTCTGGAATAGAGTTGGGAAGTATTCATGTGGTTGTTTGGGCAGCGTTTGCATGGCAGGCTTAGGCAGTATGCTGCCTGATCGATATTGATTAGGAGAAGTCGGACTCCAGGGCTGTCATGCTGAACCCTTCTCAACCACTAAAATAAACTTTCACTGAAAATTGTAAAATGGGGTAAATTCAGAAACGCTCGTCATAGGCCCGGATTTTTAAAGGTATTTTGACATTGCAGTCAGTGCTGCAATGCCTAATTTATTTAGTAGCCTACATCTTATTTTCAAAAAGGCTTTAGGCTCCTAAGAACCTAAATTCCTTTTGAAAATGAAATTTAGGGCTTGTCTACACTGGCACTTTACAATGCTGCAACTTTCTCGCTCAGGTGGGTGAAAAAATACTCCCCTGATTGCAGCAAGTTTCAGTGCTGTAAAGCGCCAGTGTAGACAGTGCACCAGCGCTGGGAGCTACGCCCTTCGTGGAGGTGGGTTTTTTAGAGCTTTTTAAAGAGTTCTTTTAGAGCTCTCTTCCAGCACTCTGCTGTGACCACACAAGCCATGTTAAAGGGCTGCCACGGCAGCGCTTTAACGTTGCCAGTGTAGACTAGCCCTTAGACTCCCAAATCACTGAGTGAAGCAACACCTACATATCTTTAAAATTCCAGGCCACAATCACTGAAGCCCAGGTGTCCATAATAGACTTGGCAAATGGACAAAGTGCTGGAGTTTCTCTTTCTGAAACCGAATTAGATGATGCTAATTCCATTTGGGAGCTCTGTATATAAATTGTCTTTAGTTTCAGGCACCAGTTAAGTAATTCTGCTATGCTAGTGTCACGCCTCCCTTCCAAAATTGACATGTGGGAAGCTGAGGGACAATTTATAAACCAAGTTTTTCATACTTATCTATAAAATACCAAGCAGCTGCAATGATGGACAATGCAAGCATATATTTAACTGTGTGTATAATTCTGATTTCTGCAAGCATAGTGAATTAATATACTCTCCTACTTACTAAGAATATTAGCTAATTCATAATTTATAGAGTCTGGGACCTGACAAATACACACTAGAAACCTGCTCCTGACTTCAGACTGTCCATGGAAGAACAAATCCAGCCTGTTTCATCATCTACATGTCCAGTATATGTTACAAATCTGGTCTTACCAACAAGGTAAAAATACATGCATGATTTTTAACAACATAGAGAAAATAAGTAATCATGATAATTTGGATTTCTCATATATCTAACTGCTCCTTTGTAAATAATACATATCTAGCCTCTGATCGTGCAAACACATGCTTCACTTCAGGTGCATGAATAGCCCCATTTTCTTCAATGAGATGACTCATTTGCCTAAAGTTAAAAGCATGATCTGCGTAGGAGACAGAGCTTTCTCAGGGGCTGGTCTGAGACTGCGGAATGAACAGCTCTGGAAACTAAAGAGCATCACAAACCTCACCATCTTCCGTTCTGATTGAAGGCATAATTCCCCATTCTTGCCTTCTCTAACAAACACCTACCAATATTTACACATTCAGACAAAAAATACAACCAAAGCCTACCAAAGCAAAACACTGCAATGCACACACAATTCTCGCCCCGGGAAGAGGATAAGAGAGAATGAACCACATGTGACAGATGTTAGTCAATGAATATTAATGTGCAACTGGAAAGTGCTCAGAAACTATGGTGATGAGGGCAGTATAAAACCCCATCTAAAATAGACATATTTTTAGGATCAGGGCCAAAGATTGCTCTTTGAGAGAGGGAGATGCTGGGGCCAGATTCTGATCACTATTATACCGTTGTAATTCTAGAGAAATGCCATTTACTTTAATGGCATTGACAAAGATTAAATGAGATTAGAATCTTGCCCAGTATTGCTGCCTGAAGGAGCTTGCAATCTTTTATTGTTCTATGAAGTACTACGCATAGCTGTGGTGTTGTATAAATAAATAATAGTGCTTTGCCTGAGATGCTTTTCACCCTTCTTTTCAAAGCACAAAAGAATTTTGAATCTTCAGATCTGTTACATGCTAATTTATCAAGCTGTGTGTACACTTTCTTTAAATAGTCTGCACTTTTTCCCACAAGATTTCAATGCCACTTCATTGGTGTGGCACCTATTTATCTTAAGTCTAGCCTCTGTGTACAATTATTGCAATATTTGTTTATTTTAAAAATCTGATTTAAGGAAAACTGAATTCTTATTCTTTTAGCTTAATACTGCAGTATTTATAAATGATCCCCCCCAAAAAGTACAACCTTCCTGGTGACTCTCATGACCTATGGTTGTAATTTAATTTTATGGGGTGGGAATCATGCAGCTCTTCATATTTCTAAATTTAAATTAACAGGTCTAATCTCCCAACTTCCACTTCCTAGTTTCAACTGCAAAGTCAACATGCTTGAAAAAAACCTCTGAAGTATATTTTATCAGTTATACGGAAACTGTCATTTTCCTCTTTTAAGACCAAGAGGCCGTACCTTGTGCTGTGTAACTATACTGTGGTTTACATTCACTAGTAGTAATGGAGATGTATACATCAGGAAAAAATGCAACTATATATACACACACCAAAAGATAGGCAAGCCTCTTCGGGAGTATTGCTCTTGTTTATTGTAACATTTATATTGTGCTAGTGCACAGAATCAGAGCCTCATTGTGCTAAGCGCTTTACAAACCTAGGCCTCCATCTAGAGTGACCAGATGTCCTGTTTTTATAGGGACAGTCCTGATACTTGGGGCTTTGTCTCATATAGGCGCCTATTACCCCCCACCCCTGTCCTGATTTTTTACACTTGCTGTCTGGTCACCCTATCTCCATCTTGCAACTGGACTTTGCAGGCCCTTGTGTCTATGTTGAGAGCCCATTCATTGACTTTAAGGGCCTTTCCTCTCTAGTGGTGACTAACTCTAATGCTTGAGCTAAAAGACTCAGGCCTGTTAGCCATGACTGTGTACTAGTGGTCACTATGTGGTGGCCTACCCACCACTACAGGGGACAATGTCACACCAAGCTGGTGTGGGTTACATAGCATAAAATCCTTTGTGTTTAAAAGTAAGAATGTGTTTAAAAGCTTAGGTTGTTCTGCTGTCTTACATCTGTGTTAAATTATTTTTATTAATTTTGTTCTTGGATAAATTCCAGGGGAAATCCTGTTCATCTTTCTCTTGTGAGTAGTTTAATGGACTACTTGTCTGAGATATACAAGGGAGCAAATCCTGTTTGCCTAATTTTTTGTTTAGATAGCAAAGACTTTTTCTTTCCTAACATGACTCTAGTCAGGTCATGTGAGCTAGTGAGGTTATGACCACCAGTTAAAGCAAATGCGTGTCTACTCAAATGTAGATGTTAACCCTAGTAAGTAGAGTGGCTCATTGACACAACTACAAATCATCACTCCCAGCCATCCTGGAAAATAAAGAAACTTTCTATTATATTTCTCTGTAAGATAGACCAAGATCCTGAAGGCTAGTCATTCACATGTGCAGCATTCAATGAAATATTGTTCTCTACTATTCTGTAAAAAATGGAGTAGAAACTGCAAAGGCACCATTATCTTCATTATTAGTCATATTTATAGAGGCCCTAATTGGTATCAGGGTCCCATTGTACTAGGCATTATACAAAGCAATGCAAAGACATGGTCCCTATGCCAAAGAGCTAAAAATGTAAGAAATCCTGGACTAGCATGGCATTTTAATGCTTGATGATTTTTAGACCATATCTATTGGATTTAAACATCTAACCCCTAAAACTTTTATTATTTTTTTTTGGCTAGTTTATGGTCTGAATCATACACTATCTTTTTAGCTGGAAGCAGAAAGCAGGCACAACACATTTAGCATTACTGAGTTAAAGTGTGAGATAACTGTTTTGCAACCAGTCATTCCACCTACTGAAAACTTGAAGCAGAATGCTCAGCTTGATGCTTCTTTTGTCTATCAGAAAAGCTGTTTATAAATCTTTTAAACTGCAGGTAGAGTAAATCTTAAAAAAAAATCAATGTATATTTGGTTAGTGAACTTAAAACACAGCCTTAAAGCAATCTATTAACCCATCTCAAGAGGATTGTGTATATTTATAGTTACAGTGTGACATAAAAGCACTGGGGAAAACAAAGACCATGCTTCATCTGGAGGCCCAGGAGAAATTCTGGCTGACTCAGACAAAATTCTTGCTGGGGGACAGCAAGTTGAAGTTGCAGCTATGTCACTATTTGAATACTTTGTTCTGCTATGCAGGCGGTGAATGCATGTCTAGCAAACTCGTCAGTGTGTTGCGTCTTCTCCTCTGTGCTCAGTACACAGAGGATAGTAAAGTCCATTACAGCTCCCAACTATAGAGGTTGACTTTTTAGCTCAAGCTGTAGCAGCTGAGGCTTTCAGCTCTGGAGGCGTCTGGCTCAATCCCTTGTGGTGACTGGCATGTAAGGAAAAAGGCTCTACTCTTATTCAACCCTGCATCAGGAAGCTAGCTCCACCAGAGGGCAGTGGCTCCACTCCCAAGTCATAGTGTGGCTGGACACTGTACAGTGTTGATAGAGGTGGGCACAGGAAAATCTCATTGGGCCTGTCTCCTGCATTTCTCCTACTCCCCGTACACCTGCACAGGGACAGCCACAGTCCTGGCCCACGTGTATAGCATGTGTAAGGCTTAATGTTTGCAGTTTAACATTTATTTCCTTCTGGATTCACTTAGACATGTTTTAATATTCAATATATTTTCCTGGATTTAAAGTGTGTCTTAGTTCTTGGTGGATGTGAAAGAAAAAAACAGAGAAAAATGTGTGAGTGGAAAAAATAGAAATAGCATGTTCGTGCAATCTATGCTTTGTAATTTACTATGGGGGAGAAGGTCTATTTGAATTCAATATCTCATTTCAGCTCTAGTTTCAGCTGGCTGTCCATAATGACATTCATTTCAGAGCTGTTATTTTGTCCGGTTAGAGCTGCTGTTTCAAACAGATGGGTGCATGTACTTGACCAAACACCACATCCATCCAACCCTGAAGATGCTAAAGTTACCTCTTAGAGGACAATTCAGCCCTTAGAGCTGTCTCACATCTCTTTGTAATTCAGAATGATGATCATAACTGTCACTTTGATTGTGTCTTTCATCCAAGGCTCTCTCGGGGTTGGATTGTCGAAGCTCTTAGTCACACAGGGGAACAAGGAGGAGTAAGGCCTACCATACTCTCTCATATGGTCCTGCTTGGAGTGTCTCTGGCCGTAGCTGAAAGCTGCAGTTTTTCCTGATTGTTAAAACCATGAATTAGGCCTCACAGAAACCCCGTGAAGTAGGTCAGTATTAGCCATGTATTAGAGATGGGAAAAGAGAGAGAGACTTACCTAGGGTCATGCAGCATGGCAGAGACTGTTATACGGGCTCGGAGAGCCATGTACCTGACTTCCAACCCTTTGCCCCTCTGTCAGGGCAGTAGAGGTATCTGTTCCCAACCTTAAACTGGGGATTTTTGGCTTTCCCCCCACATGTGGGCCTAGGCCCTTAAGGAGTGTGATAGAGGGACCCGGGCCCTTCTTCTCCACCAGGTCTGAGCCCAGGGCCCTGTGGGAAGTAATACCAGCAGGGTCCTCCCTGAAGTGAGTCTTAATTGCTTCCTTGGGCTACTTCCTACCCATAGATTCCTTCAGTTTGGGGCATAGTCTCTTAGTCCAAACAGTCAATCATCTTCCAACAAAAGAGACAAAGGAAGCAGGGTCCTGCAGGACCTACTGGTTCTCAAATGTGGTGGTGGCTAGAGAAGGCTCTGTCTGTGGGTCTTACTTGTTCTGTGGTCCCTTCTCAGGCTCAGGGTTTGTATATCACACCATACACCCTCCCCCTCAGCCCCTGAGTTGCTGTGTCACAGGGCTGATCCAGGTCTCCTCCATCATATTTGCCATGCCTGTGTGATGGGACGCCTCAAAGCTCTCCCGCTGCAGTGAGAGATACTGCTGCAGGATGCGCAGGTTATGGTCTTTAATGGAGTTCAGTCATCAGAGTGGTGCGTGATCAGTTATGGGGGCAGCCCTTCTGCCTAGTAAGTAACATCAAAGGGCATCAACAGTCCATTTTACTGCCAAGGTCTTTTTCACAATGACCAAGTATGCTATTTCCAAGAGGAAAAACTTTCTGCTGAGAGAGAGGATGGGATGCTCTTCTCCTCCTCCAAATTCTTGAGACAGCACTTCTCTGAGTCCGATGTTGGGCATGTTGATCTGTACAATCATTGGGTTCGTGAAGTCTGGGACAGCACTGGTTTCTGGCTCAAACTGTCCTTCAGTACTTTGAGTGCTTTTCACCCAACAGATTTTTTTGGGCACCAAATCCTTTACCAGGTCCATCAAAGGGGTAGCAATGGTAGCAAAGTTCAGGATGAATCATTGATAGTACCCCACCAGTCCCAAGAAGTGGCAAACCTGCTACTTGGTGGAGGGGACAGGGCAGTCATTTATGGCTTAGACTTTGCCCAGCAGAGGTTGTAACTGTCCTCCTCCCACTGTATACCCCAGATAAGTCACTTTTTGGGCGCCCATGTGGCGCTTGGTCGAGTTGTCCATCATCAGCCCTGCTTCCTTAAGAGCATGTAGTATCGCAGTAAGGTGACTTATACAGTGAAGGGTGGGCTGACCATATATGATGATGTTATTGATTAGGCAGCTGCATATGCCCTATACGGCCATAGTATTCTACCTATCAGCTGCTGAAAGGTGGCAATGGCCCTGTGGCACTCAAAAGGCATGGTCTTGAATTGATACAATCCAAATGGGGTGGATAAGATGGTCTTCTCTTTAGACTTGGGTGTCAAAGTGATCTGTCAATACCCCTTCATTTGGTCAAGAGTGAATATATACTTGGCCACCCTCAGTCCTTCTAGTAGTCTGTGACCCTTGGCAAGGAGTATGCATTGAATTCAGAAATTGCATTCCTCTTTTGGAAATTGATACAGTAGCACATTAACCTGTCATGTTTGGGCACAAGCACAATGGGGCTTTTCCACTAACTCTGAACTCTTCCTCAATGCTTAGATTTAACATGACCCAGAGCGCCTGGCATACCATCTCCCACTCATCTTTGGAAGGGGTTGCAGACTCTCGTGCACCTATGGGTTTGGTGTCAATATTGTGGGACACCAGAGGCATTTGCCTTGGAAACACCAAGAATACCTTTAGAAATGAGGCAACCAGCTGGCAAACTTGTTGCTTCTAGTCAGGCTGCAGATGTCTCCCTACCAGTACAGGAGTATGATCTTGGGTCATAGAAGCTTCGGAGCCCCAGTTTGGGGTTAGGGAGGGAACAGAGTGTTGAGGAGACCCATCTGGTCCTTCCATGCCTTCAACAGGCTGACATGATAACCTGGGAGGAAGAAGCTGACTCAACTGTGTCAGACCTCATAGTCAACTTCCTCCACTCATCTCACCACCTTGAAAGGGCCCTGCTATTGGGCCAATAACTTTGATTCGAATGTCAGCGGCAGGAGTAGCACTCAGTCTCTTGACTAGCACTCGCATAGATGGGCTCTCTTGTTACAGGTCTGTTTTTCAAAACTCATTTCCATTTCACAGAAAATTTTGAGATTGAAAATTTGGTTTCATTCTGAATGATAATGAAAAACAAAAATAAAAATTGAAAGTCCTTTCAAAATGAAATTTGAGAAAAGATCATTTGAGGTAAATTGAAATATTGAAACAGAAACATTGTTCCTAGTTTGACTTTTCTTATTATAATTACATTTTGAAACAAAAAGCTGTTTTGATATGAAAAATCAAATGTTCTGTTCCAATATGGTCAAGATGGAATGTTTTGATCTTATCAAAATATTTTTCAATTTTTTTAAAACAAAATTTCATCAAAATCAATATGTTCAAGCAAAAAAATTAGATTTTGACAAACTGGATGTTTTTTCCATTGGAAAATGGAAATCAGAACATTTTCAACCAGCTTTAGTAATATAATATAATATAATATAATTAATAATATGCTAATTATTTTACTTTTTTGTTGGAACATCAGATAGATCTGAATCACCACAGCTAGAGCTGGCCACAGTTTTCATACAGAATTCTTTCCCATTGAAAAATATATTTTTCTCAAAGTAGAATTTTTTCACAGGAACATGTCAATTCAATAAAATTTCAGTTTTCTGGCAAAAAGTGTTGAAATTAAGTTTTTCATTTAATTGAAAGTTCAAGACATTTTGTCATAAATATGATTCTGTTTTTCAGTATAAAAAATTGACCCATTTTATATCATCGTTTAGACACAAAAAATTAATTTAGTTTCAATTTAAAACTGTTGATATTTTTCATTTTGACTTTTGATTCAAAACTCTTCAGAATTTTCATTGAGACTTTTTTTATATTTCAACTTTCCATTCTGATTCTGAATAGTAACTAATTTTTGAAACGTTGAACTTTCCTACAGGACAAAAATTCTATTTTCAAAAGAGCTATAATTATAATTAGGGCTGTCAAGCGATTAAAAAAATTAACTGTGATTAATTGCACTGTTCAACAATAATAGAATACCATTTATTTAAATATTTTTGAATGTTTTCTACATTTTCAAATATATTGATTTCAATTACAACACTATATATATATGCGTCCATGCTGATGATGATGATAATGATCCAAAGCAGAGCAGACTGACACATGTTCATTTCCATCATCTGAGTCAGATGCCACCAGCAGAAGGTTAATTTTCTTTTTTGGTGGTTTCGGTTCTGTAGTTTTTGCACTGTCGTGTTGCTCTTTTAAGATATCTGAAAGCATTCTCCACACCTCATCCCTTTCAGATTTTGGAGAGCACTTCAGATTCTTAAACCTTGAGTCAAGTGCTGTATCTATCCTTAGAAATCTCACAGGGTACCTTCTTTGCATTTTGTCAAATTTGCTGTGAAAGTGTTCTTAAAACGAACGTGTGCTGGGTCATCATCTGAGACTGCTATAATATGAAATATATGGCAGAATGTGAGTAAAACAGAACAGGAGACATACAATTCTCCCCCTTAGGAGTTCAGTCACAAATGTAATTAATGCATTATTTGTGTAACAATCATCATCATCATGGAAGCATGTCCTCTGAAATGGTGGCTGAAGCATGAAGGGGCATCATGAAGGCTGAAGCATGAAGCTTTAGCATATCTGGCATGTAATACCTTGCAATGCCGGCTACAAAAGTGCCATGCGAACTCCTGTTCTCACTTTCAGGTGACATTGTAAATAAGAAGCAGTCAGCAGTCTCTCCGGTAAATGTAAACAAACTAGTTTGTCTTGGCAATTGGCTGAACAAGAAGTAGGACTGAGTGGACTTGTAGGCACTAAAGTTTTACAATGTTTTGGTTTGGGTGCAGTTATGTAACAAAAAAAAATCTACATTTGTAAGTTACACTTTCATGATAAAGAGATTGCACTGCAGTACCTGTATGAGGTGAATTGAAAAATACTATTTCTTTTATCATTTTTACAGTTCAAATATTTGTAATAAAAATATTATAAAGTGAGCACTGTACACTTCATATTCTGTGTTGTAATAGAAATCAATATAATTGAAAATGTAGAAAAACATCCAATATATTTAATAAATTTCAATTGTTACTCTATTGTTTAGCAGTGCGATTAATCATGATAAATTTTTTTAATTGTAGTTAATTTTTTCGAGTTAATCGCGTGAGTTAACTGCGATTAATCGACAGCCCTAATTATAATCAAATGAATAACTTGTGGCATGCTGATAGTAAGTTTTACCTCAATGAGCTGCACTCAATTTCTCAGTAGACTTCAGATGGACTGTTTATATAGTAACTATAGAAACTACAGTTACCAATAATGGAGGGAAATGAATCAAATACTTTGAGAATAGCATTAGAAATTGCCTACCACTGAAAACTATATCTCTGCTTGTCTACATATTTTTCTGGTCACAAGGCAAATTCAAAACAGATGAGTTTGACAATGAATGAAGACTGCATCACACTGACAAGGCTTTTGGCAGAAAGTCCTGAATTTCCTCTCTTGTCCCTGGAAAATTATACTATCATGCAGTACAGCAATAACATTTTTCCAAGTTAACTCCCTTGCTGTTTTGCAGTTGGAACAATATACCAGTAATATCTGCTGCTTGCAATAATAGCAAAGGAAACCATGGACTGATGCACTTTACAAGATGCCTTGTTTTTTGTTAGCTTCTTTTGGTTGTTATTTTTTATTTTATTTTGGGGCAATCTACAAGAAACAGTTTACATCTTGTCTAGAAGTCCCAATCTGCAGTTAATGGAGAAAAATTAAAAACCTACCCCCTAAATCCCCAGCTGATTTCTGCAAGTTCTTAAGATGATCACTGTCTATTCTTGTGGCTATTTTAAGACCCATTCTCAGCTGCAATATTGTGTGTTTGCAACACTTTGCTGACTTAACTGACTAGTTGGGAATCCCTACCTATTGCTCCATGGAGCTGGAAACCCCAGGTGGCACAGAATTAGTGTATCGGTTCTACACTACCCCTCCTTTGCAGCCCCTAGTGTTGATGTATGGCCAATGAAGGAGAGAGTAGCTGGTGCCCTGCTGTTCTCAGGCTGTTGGAATGGTCTGCTGGGGGATAGGCCACCAAGTTAGAGCAGCTCTGAGGCTGCTCCAATTTATTCTTGAGGCTGAATCATTTCCATTACATGGAAGGCAAAGGTGATGTAAAGCTGCATTTACCCATTCCCCCACTCCAAACTCTTTAAAGAGGGCAATGTCAAATTATGTGACTAACTTGTTGTGTGGAAAAGAGAGCAAGCAATATTAAAAAGCTTTTACATCATTTTGTATCATTCATAAATACAGTAGTGTAAGGGACCAGGGTGTAGGCAGCCTGGCCTACAAGTCACAGTTAGTCTAGTGTTCACTGATCAAGGACAGCCAGAAGGCAGTAGTCAGCAACCAGGGATCAGTGCAATTGCTAGAGCTGGGATCAGTAAGTAAGAGTCAAGGTCAGAGTCAGGCTGGGGTTGGAGAACAGACAGCAGAGATGGTTACCAGGCTGGAATCAGAAGGTCAGGATTCGAGTCCAGTTGGGGTCAGAGACTGGCGATCGGAAAGCAAGGTGAGGTCTGAAGCTGCAGCAGGCCCAGAGTCTTTTTTGTTGTCCAGACAACTGCCTGGGCCACTTTCCAGGGTTAAATAGTGAGCATGTCCAATCAGAGGGTGTCAAGGTGCTGTCACTCTAGACACTTTAGGTGGTACTTCCTGCAGTGCCTAATCTCCACAATGTTTCTCGGATGCACCTCTATATGACATTCTGGTGGTGATACGCAAATATCACCTATCCTAGGCTCTACAGACCTAGGTTTTAGTCCCACAGATCCTTACAAGCAGGAACAGATATTCTCACCAGATTGATAATAATGTCTTAAGATCTGCAGAGTGTGCATGATTTCTTCCAATGACACAAACACATTTTCTGTATAAATATCTTCATGCCCATTCATCTGCTTACTATAGCTGCACTAATTGCACAAAACCTATTACACATGGCAAGACCATTTTACTGCTCATAACATCTCATTTTAATTGATAGTTTGATGCCATTGAAACTGTATCTGACCTGACCTGTCATCATAATTTCTTCAGTAGCTTCCTTTGAACAGCCTGTTATCAGAATACAAAACAGATCATTTGGGCACCTTACTGAGGATTGAAATTGTAATAAGAGTAAGGTTGGTATAGCAAGCAGGCATGGCTGCCCTCAGAGGTGGATGCAGAGGGAACACCACAAGCTTTCTGGTGGGCAGAACCAGGAGGACCATGCCCTGCAGACCGGAAGCAGAAGGGCATGACAGGAAGAGGAAATATAAAAGGCCGACCCAGCAGCTCAGTTGGAAGGGAACAGCTGAGGGAGACAGATGCTTCTTCCCTGCTGCTGTAGTGGGATGCTGAGGAGAACTGCGGCTCCCTAAGAACCAGCCTGAGCTTCTGTAGAGCCCTGCCACTTCCGACGCTGAGGAACTGTTACCGCTACCCTTGGCAGTGTATCCAGGGAGACTGAGGATGACCCCTGGATCCAGGTACACCTGAGGGGGAGATTAGGAAGGAGCCCAGGGGAACCAGACTACCATCTGACTGTGGTGCCACTGGAAACACGGTCAGCATGTTGTGGCCGGATCCCCCGCTGACACAGTGGCTGGAGTTAGGTGGGCCCACGTTCCCCTACCCCTGACACACCACCCCTGGAGTGGCAGTACTCCTCCTCCTTAGGCCGAGAGGCCTGCATTTGTCTTTCACCCACCAGAGCCAGGATGACAGACTGTGCTTGGTGCTCACCCTGGCTGGAGCCCCATACACTGTGCTTAGTGCTACAGCTCTATGTGACTGCAGGCCAGAGTTCTGTTTGCGGCCCTGCCTTGCTTGAAGGCTATTGCCTGCTGACTACTGCTAATTCCCCCCCTTTTCTTTTGTTTGAGAGTACTCCAGCAGACCAGACTGCGAGGTGGCATGTCCTCCCTCTGAGGCAGACGCAGAGGGACGGCCATGCTCGCTTACAGTTGGGTAATTGGATTAGGAGTTATACTTTCCATGTGGATACACTTAACTTCCATTTCTGCTGCATGCAAGCTGAAAATATCACTGAAATGTTAAAGGCCACGCTCCCATTGAGCAGTTTTAATCTAATCCACAGAGAGCAACCCCATTGCAGTCCTGGTGTGATGAGTACAACTACTTTCCAGCCATTAAGAGATCTTCAGCCAGGCTGTGGGATGTTAGTTTTGTGCTTTTAGTAGGAGGTAGGTTACAGATCATCCTAACCCCTCAAGAGCCTAAAATTCCAGTAATAATAAATCCAGATTTTTATATTTCATATAGTTTAAAGCCAGAAGGCACCATCTAATATGACCTCCTGTATATCACAGGCCATTAATTTAAACCATTTACTGCTATACTGATACCAATACCTTGGGTTCAGCTGAAGTAGGTCAGTCCTCAGGAGACTTAGCTGTTGTGTGCCACAGAGAACAGAAGAGACAGAGTTGTGCACGTTAGAGACTCATACTGGTGTCCAATACAGAGCCATGAAGACACTCTCATCCAGAAAAACACAGGGAGGGACATACTTCCTAAAGGTGGTGTTATTGCTGTGGAACAATCACCATCATCAACCCTATCTACCAGAAATGTCAGGAAACAGTCTCCGCCCCACACCCAGTGGTAGCCATCCACAGTCTTTGAAATGTTGATTAGAAATGAAAATTTTCATTTCTAAATTTCCCCCAAGGAAACTTTTTTTTTTTCTGGAATTGACATTTTCATGCAAAATTTTTTTGTTTTAATTAAATGACAGTTTTTCAACAGGAAAGCTTTTCACACACACAAAATTTAACCAGCTGTAATAAAGATCAAATGAATTAAAGTGTTTTTTTATTTCAGTCTCAATTACATAAACCCTGATATGTATCCTCTATTCACACTTTATCTACTAATTGGGTTTTGTGAGATATCCTGGTAATTTCTAGATGTACAACTCAAGGCCTGATCTGTAAGGTCCAGACACCTCCTCCAAGATGCAGAATACTCTCAGATCTCAGTGACTCACGGAATGGGACTTGAGGGTGCTGGTCATCTTGTAGAATTGCTGAGCATCTAATGGGATTGGGCTTTACGTTAGGGTTTCTGAGATGCATAATTTAACTTCCCCTGTCAGGGAGTCTTACTCACTATGCTCCTTGAACCTCAAGTTATATAAATAACTCAGGAAGAAACATAACTGTCACCAATGCACAAAAGAATGTTCAGAAAAGGACAAAGATCAATTATTCCCATTAGCAAATGAGGGTTGAAGAAGAAATGTTCTTCAGCTGCAGAAGGAAAAGTGCAGGGTAGATATTAGACGAAACTTCGATAAAAATTAATTATAACAAGCAATTCAATGAGAAAGAGAGTAGAGGTTACAATAGAATGCAAGGTTACAATAGATACTCAGCTTTAGGGATGAAATGCTGATTTTATACAGTGAGTGAGTAGATTAATGACCAACTAGAAGTTTCTTCAAACCCAAACGATTCTAGAAATTGCATTCAATCTGGTGACTATAACACATGTTCACAAACATGTCTGTGGTGCATTTATAATAAAGCCAGCTATAAATAGCTTCCCAAGGGCAGTGAAAGCCAAGATCCAGAATCTAAAGAATGTCAGTCTTTCTGCTACCTCCTGCAGCTGAGACAGATCATATATAATGACATTCTATTTGTTTGCATGCTCTTTGCTTGTACGCTACCACTAACAAATTTCGTATAGTAATAGGTTCAGAGCTGTGCTTTGTGTTACATATGATGCATGGCACCCCATATTTTATGCTACAGAATGTGCTGAACATGCTCCCCATCTGTCTCTTGCCACATATTCCTCCCTCTCACATGTGACTCCTGCCTAAATGGGGAGTTGACAAATGAAATCTAAAAACAGCTGTCTGATACCGCCTCTCCACTAAGCCATAACATATGCATTTGAGAGCATTCTCTCTCAAAAAAAAAGAGAAGAGAGAAAGAAATGAAAACATTTCTGTATATAAGCACATTTAATTAGAAGCATCAGGCCTTACTAGAGAACAAACAGTGTCTTAGATTAAATGCTGGGAGGACAAGTCAGGCAGTATTACAGCTTTCTCAGGTACCTTGAGCCATTTAGTTGGAAGGACACCAGAAAAGATCATGAGTCAATGCCAAGTTCACTTTACTCCCAGATAATGCTTTGGGCATTGATTACTCTGGCTTATTGGAGAGATTTACTATCAACCCTATTACCATTTACTAAGATAGTGATTTTCAAAATGGGTGCACTCCTCTGAGGAAGGGAGTGAGCTAAGGACTAGTTGAGGGTATGTAGGCCGAGTTCTCCTCTCAGCTGCTCTCCAGAGCCTTAGCTTTCATTTAATGAAAAATTAGCCTCTGGCTGTAATGATTGTGAAGAAAACCTTCAAAATGTGACCAGAGTGTAAATAATACAACCTGACTTTGCAGAGAGCCTGAAACAATAGCTCTCAGATGTTGTCATGTCCTGTCTCTTTAAATATTTGGACTCTGTGCTCACTTAGACAAGAACATCACTTTAGTTTCAGTTTTGCTGCCAGAACAATAAAGCTATCATAGTAGACAGCTGTGTTTCTCTTTGCCCACTCTGTGTCTATCTCCTCTGCTGGATCCAAATATCACATACTGACAACATGAATCTTGTATCCCAGAAGTCTCCTGTGCTCCCAGTGCTTTACTCAGAAGAAGAAACAGTAAACAAATTATATATTAAAAAGGGAGGAAAACATCACCTAGAGGCACAAGGTGGCAGGCTGCTGCTTTTTATGCTGCAGGGACAGCTGGAGAAATAGGCAATTAAAGGCAAAACAAAGGAGGTGGTTTCTGCCATTGCTATCCAATTTCTGGAAAGACAAAGCAGTGAGGAGGAAGCAAGTAGCCATCTTGGCTGACCACCTGCAAGCCTGCATTAAGTGTCTATAGCCTGCAGAGGAGTCCAAGTACATCCAAAGGAGTGAATCTGCAGTTTGCAGTATAAGCACACTGACAGGAGAGGGAAATCAAGCACAGGAAGCACTCGCTTTAAAAAAAAATTTTTTTCCCTGTGCCAGCAAAGACATCTGGGAAGCCCAGAGTCTGACAAGAGTGAAGAGAAAAGACAACTTTTGTGGACAAAGTTGATGAGTTTGATGAAAACTGCAAATCATAGATGGTATACTTTGAACATTTAGAACAATTTGTAGCTTGCGATTCTGCTCCAGACAGATGGTTTCAACATTGCTGACAGTGATGGGTTTGAAGGCATATGGACTGCTGCATGAACTGTGTCTCCAGATGTGTCTGGAATTGCTACATATACCACAATTATTAAAGCGATGCAGCAAGATTTTTCTCTGATTCCATCAATGATAGTGGAATGATATTGGTTCCATCAACAATATCAGGGAAGTGAAGAATCGGTAGCACAGTTTGTTGCCACTCCAAAGAAGTTGTCAGAACATTGTCAGTTTGGTCAAACATTAAGTGATGCCCTCCGTGACCCATTTCTCTCTGTATTATGCAATGACCTGATCTGGAAGAAGTTACTGACTGTATCAGTGCTTACATTTAAGAAGGAGGTTGAGTTAGCTATTGCTATCATAGAAACCACAGATAAGGATTCTCTGGAATTTAGTGTGAGACAAGAAGTTCACTTCCTGAATTGGTGAGACAGAGGACTATGGGAATGTAGTGTTTTTCCCTGTGGCAATTATGCACAAACTATGTATACGGAGGACTACTAGGCATTTTATGTCATTTGCAGAAAGTGTCAGAAAAAAGGACACATCACGGTGACCTGTCACAGTTTAGTGACCAGCAACACAAAGTAATTGTCCTTCCAGGAAAACATCTATGAAGACTGCACCTAAGGAATGATGGAACTTGGGAATTCATAATGGGAAAAAGACAAAAGCTCTAGTGACGCTGACTAAGACGTAGCACTGCACATGTTATTAGAAGTTGGAGTCAGAGATGGCATCTGAGTCACATCCCGGATTGAAGGAGTTCCTACAAGAGTAGAGCCTGATACTGGAGCTGCCACTTCATTGATTTCTGAGTCTGCCTATCACCTGACCTTGCCACAAGTTCCTCTGGAAGAACCCTCCATGGCTTTGAAGACTTAGAGAAAAATTGATCCCAAAAGGAGTATTGCAGGTGAAAGTTCTACTAGATGGACAATCATTCATTTTACCTTTGTATGTGATTGAAGGAAAATATTCACCATTATTTGGCAGAACTTGGCTTGAGAAGCTTAAAGTGAACTGGACCGATATCAATGTAATCACAAAAACACATCTAAATCTTCAAGGAATACTGCACAGACACTCCAAAATTTTTGAAAAGAACTTGGACTGTTGAGCAACATGTCTGTGAAGTTCACTTGTAAGTTTGACAACTAATCAAAATATTGCAAGCACCGAGTGGTGCCTTATGCTCTGGTAGAAGCTGGTTTGGACCATCTAGTGAACATCAAATCTTGTCACCAGGTTCACACAGTGAGTGTGTTACACCAGTTGTACCAGTTGTAGCCTATAGGACTAACCTGCTTGCTTGCATATATATATCTTTTCTTACAGTTTAAGTATTTGGTTTATTGTAATACGTTTATAGATTTATATTAAAATAAGCTTGGCTTTAATGGAAGAGACCTACAGGCCATATCCTGTCTGTTAAGCTAAGGCAAAGTTAGCATATCTATATTAAGACCTTTTACTCAGAAAGCAAAGTTGACCTATATCTTGTTACCTAAATAGATGAGTACTCACACCTATGTCCATGACCTTTTACTTAGACCAATAGACAATGGAGAATGGCATAGGGTTTTTTTCAATGTTGTACCCACAGATTTAACAAGTACACCACAAGAGACTGATGTGCATACATGTCATCAATACGCACATACACCTCTATCTCGATATAACACTGTCCTTGAGAGCCAAAAAATCTTACCGCGTTCTAGGTGAAACCGTGTTATATTGAACTTGCTTTGATCCACCGGAGTGCACAGCCGCCCCCCCACCCCCCCGAGCACTGCTTTACCGCGTTATATCCAAATTCGTGTTATAGCGGGTGGCGTTATATCGAGGTAGCGGTGTACATATTAGCCTATGGGGTAAGTGTACCCTAAAATTTCTGTGGGTGAGGAATGAAATTTGGGCATAAGAGGAAGGATTTCCAGCATTTGCCCTATAAAAGAGGTGACCCACCTCAATAGAGTTCTCCAGTTCTTACTTTACTCTATTCTCACTTACTTCCTCCACTCTATTTATTCTATCTACGATGACTGCTACTATGAGTAGGCTATACTTGTTCTTCTTAAACTTTAAGTTTCAAAGGAACTAGGCTAAGCTTGGTTTCCCTAAGTTTTATTCTTTGTTTATTAGGTTTTTTTGATTTTAAGTTTGTTAGTCAAGTAAACCCTAAGTTCACTTTTATAGCTCGTAGCACTAGTTTCTTCTAAGCACTGCATCCCTTACTCAAGAACCTGAGCCACAAGGCTGTTCCTGTGTCTCTTACCACCAGGTTATTAAGGATGGATGTGAGTATATTAACCAAAGCTTTGTTGCATATAATACTATATTATCATATGTATCTTTTGAATAGCAGTAATACAATTGTAACTTTGTAACTCTGCTTATTTTACCATTTACTTACTATTATTGATTTTAATAAAAAATCTTTAAGACTATATCTGTCTCAGTGTGAGCTTCCTGTCATACCCCCAAGGGTCCTTTGTAAATTCTGTGGAGCCTGATTCAGGACAAGAACTGTTATCTTCTGATCAAACAGATTGGCTAGCCTAAAACCCATACCAATTACTATTGATAATAATAATTATTAATATTGTTACTTAAATTAAATTAAAATTAAAATTAAATAAATACATTAAATTACAATATTATCCACATGAATATTATCACTACACCCTAAATCAAGCTACACAGTGATCAAGAAGGATAGCTCTATCTGAATTTGTGGAGATTTCAAAGTGACACTGAATCCAGTTTTATGAGCTGACCAGTATTCACTACCTCATACTAAAGATTTGTTTGCTACTTTTAGTGAGGGACAGTGACTCAGTAATTTGGATTTGCTAAGTACATACCTATAAATGGAAATTGATCTGGCATCTCGCAAATATCTCACAATCAACATGCAAAAATGCTTAGTTTGTTACACATGCCTTTCAGCATCACATTGGCACTTGCCCAGAAACTCATGGATGAGATTCTGAAGGAACTGAACAGGGTTCTGTGCTATTTGGATGACATCCTGGTTACAGGGAAAGATCAAGAGTATCATTTTTGAAATTTGGTTGCTGTCTTGCAACATTTGGAAGACCATGGATTGAGAGTACGTCAAGGCAAATGTGAGTTTTTCAAACCTTCAGTTAAATACCTGGGACATGTAATTGATGCCATGGGCTTAAGGAAATCACTGGAGAAAGAGAAGGTGATTATTCAAGTGCCAGCACTAGAAAACATGTCACAGTTCCGTTCATCCTTAGAATTGCTTAACTACAATGGTAAATTTCTGCCTAATCTGGTGGCAGCATTGGCACCTTTACATGAACTGTTAGAAGCAAAATAAAAATGGGACCGGACTGAAGAATGGGAGTGCACATTTAATGAAGCTGTCATAAACAGACTGTTAAGGGTTAATTCCCCTTTTCCCTGTAAAGGGTTAAGAAGTTCACAATACCTATCTGACACCTGACCAGAAGGACCAATAAGGGAACAAGATATTTTCAAAGTTGGGAGGGGGGAAAACAGTCCTGTGTCTCTTCTGTGTGTGCTTTTGCCGGAGTCAGAGATCCAGAAAACAAACATCTAACCCTTGTTTAAATTAGTCAGTATTTAGATAAGAATGTGGTAAATTTCTCTATTTTTCTCTTTGCCATTTCTTTTGCAAAAATAGAGTTTTGGGTTTCTGTGTAACTTTAAAGCTTTGCCCAGAGGGAAATTCTCTGTGTTTTGAATCTGTTGTCTGTGAGATTATCTTGCTTTTTTATCTAACAGAGGTATTCCTTTCACTCTTTTTCTTTAATTAAAAGTCTTCTTTTAAGAATCTGATTGATTTTTTTCTTGTTTTAAGATCCAAGGATTTTGGATCTGGGCTCACCAGGAATTGGTGGGGAGAATTTTTCTTGAGTCTACCCAGGAAAAAGGGTATAGAGACTTGGGGGAAGGCAGAGTTCCAAATGGCTCTCCCCTAAGATTTGGAACATGCTTGGTGGTGGCAGCGACTGTTTTGCCTTAGCTGGTAAAAATAAGCTTAAGGGTTATTCATGCAGGTCCCCACATCTGTACCCTAAAGTTCAGAGTGTGGGGGGACACCTTGACAGAAGCAAAGAAACTGTTGACACCAGCCAAAGTTCTTATGCACTTTGATGCCTGCCTACCAGTGCAATTGGCTTGTGATGCTTCACGATATGGAGTGAATGCAGTTCTTTCTCACAATTTTCCTGCTGGCATGGAAAAAACAATTGCCTTCACTTCATGAACACTCACTATGCCTGAGAAAAACTATGTGCAAATAGAGTGAGAAGCTTTTCAACATTTTCTTCGGAATTCAGAAGTTCCATCCTATCTGTATGGTAGACATTTAACCTTGACCAATCATCATCCATTTATTTCAATTTTTGAACCAAAACGTGGAATTCATTGGCTGTTGCTTGTATACAAAGATGAGTATTGCTACATTCAGCTCATTCCTATACTATTCAATTCCATAGAGGGACTCAGCATGGCAGTGCTGATGGGATGTCATGCCTGCCAGGCCCACGCTTCTGTTAACCCAAAGAAAGTTTGAACAAAATGTTTTATCTCAGTTGGATGGTTAGATTACCCATCACTATCACAGACATCAACAAAGAAACTGCTAAGTATGATGTGCTTTCTCTTGTGACGGGAATGGTACTACAAAGTACAGTGTTGGATTATAACAATCCCCAGTGTACACAATTCATGTCACATCAACATGAATTATCTGTGACTCATGGTTGATCTTATGGGGAATGCATGTGATCATTCTGAAATCACTTTAATCTCAGGCTTTGGAAGCTCTTCATAAAGGTCAATTTGGCATTGTACAGATGACAGGCATAGCCTGGAGTCACGTCTGGTGGCTAGGGATTGACAAAGATATTGAGAGGAATGCAATGTGCTGTACTACGTTTCAGCAAATGCAGAATGATTTTGGCCTAGCTCATTTACACCCTGGCTTGTGACCTCAGACACTTTAGACATGTATTCACATGGACTTTGCCAGACCATTCGAAGATTATATGTTTTTGGTTGTAGTCCATGCTCATTCAAAATGGCCAGACGTTTTCAGAATGACTTCTATTACAGCTATCAAGACCATCGGACATCTTTGTACCTTGTTTAGCCAATTTGGTTTGCCATTACAGTTGGTGCGTGACAATAGATCTCAGTTCTGTTCTGAAGAGGTTCCTAATTTCAAATGGCATTCAGCACGTACATAGTACTCCTTATCATGCTGCTACAAAAAGACTAGTGGAATGCTTTCTGCAGACATTTAAGCATGTTTAAGAGCTAGCGAGTCTATTTTGAGTCCTCAGCAGAAAGTGGACAATTTTTTGCTTGTCTACAGGGACACACCACTGTCAGGGCTGCAGTAGTGAGCTCAGGCCTGCCAGGTCCTTAGGCAGCATCCTTAGCCACTGTGCCACAGCAATGCATTAAAGTGCTGGTGCTAACAGTCTTATTGCTACAGGCCCACAGGCTTACATCAGCCATGCCCCAAGCCCCTGATTAGGTCTACAGGTAGTATTCTCATTGGGTAGCTGGCCTATATAACACCTCCCCAGCAGGATGTGGAAGCTGTCTGAGCAACAGGCCACTGCTGGTTGCTGCCAAGCCCCTGATTAGGTCTACAGGTAGTATTCTCATTGGGTAGCTGGCCTATATAACACCTCCCCAGCAGGATGTGGAAGCTGTCTGAGCAACAGGCCACTGCTGGTTGCTGCCAAGACTGTCTTGTTGTGCTGCCTCTTCTGACCCTACCTTGTTGCCTTACTGCATTGCCTGACCTTGCTTGTTGTCCTGGTGTCTCGCCTGCCTCTGCCTTACTGCCTCACCTCCCCAACCCACTGACCTGGCCATCTTCCAGCTGCTGACTCCTGTGAGAATTGCCCTGGACTGCCTCTGATACAGTTTGTCTTGCCAGCTATCTGGCCACCCGTATTCACTTGGCTACTGCTCTGGACTGCCCTAGTCTGCCTGAGCCACTTAGCATTACAGTTTGCTCAGACCATTTTAGTTTCTTCCTACCCAAAAAAGGTATAGAAGCTACAAGTATGATGCCCTATGCACCCCATGGGACACTGAACCTCCAGGAACAGAGCACTTGCCTACAGATGAAAAACCAAGCCTTATAGGCCACAGTGGACCTGCTTCAGGTGGAAAACTGCACCCTGTGAGAAAAGACCACAGGAATGAAAGCAGTCCCATGGCCCATGTTGCCTTCAGGAACTGAATCCACAATACCTTTACCAGAGTACTACAACAGGATCTGCAGCAAATTTTGAGGTGTTGTGAACCAGTGCAGGCTTTATTTTCTGCTATCATCCAACACCTACCAGACAGACCAAGTAAAGGTGAGACTGATCATCAGCCTTCTAACAGGTGAGGCCCTGGATTGATTGTCCTCTCTGCTAGAGCAGGATCACCCATGTTGGATGGCTGGGACACCTTTCTGAGAGCATTTGTGACAATCTTCAATGAACCATACTGAGCTTGCACCACTGAGGTGGCTCTACAGAGACTCTGCTAGGCCTTGGGGTCATCAACAATGTATGCAACTCTCTTTCAACACCTGGTAGTGGATACAGCTTGGAGTGGGCTGGCCCAGCTGTCACACTGTCTGGAGTGGCTCACAACTGAGAGTGCTTTCCTCAGAAAACAGGGCAGACACTGCAAGCTGGTGGTATGTTCTAAAAGTATATTTCACCAAGCCAGTAACAAATGTGAACTTTTGGATCACTATGCTAGTCTTGCCATGGAGTCACAGACAGTCCCCTTGGACACTCCAGTCTATCTTATCAACCAGACAAACTGGACTTTGTGATAAAAGGTTACTTACACCAAAGATCACATCACATTTAGATTGCTTCCAGTCCCAAGAAACCAGTCTCTTACTCCAGATCAATTGGTACTCTGGATCTTACACCAAAGACAATGCCGGCAGCCAATTCTATAGTAAAGTAACTGAAGATTTATTAGCTAAGAAAAGGAAGTGAGAGTTATTGAGAGGTTAAAGCTATAAAATATATGAACAGACAAGTCACGGTCTGTAATTCCAAATGGTAACAGAGAGGTAGTAATCTGACAGTTTCCCAAAAGTCTCTCAGGGCTACCCAGAGTAACTCTGGGGATCTCAGTCTTCTCCCTTAGTTATTCTTCCCTGTTAGAATCCAAACAGTCCAGAGATGAAGTATTTTTCCTTGAATCCATATTTATAGCTTCTTCTCACAGAAAACAAACTGACAGAGTCATTACCCAACTGGGCTTTTCCTTTGATGACAGAGAGTGAGGAATGCATTTAAAATCTTTGACCTCTGATCATCACACACGATGACTACTTGCTTTGCAATTAGCACTTTTCTGTTAAAGTTCTTCATTTGCATTACACATGGCTTCGTCCTTGTTTGATGGGTTATTTAGTTACAGAGGTAGTTACAATGTAAATGGTTGCTATTACATTATAACAAGATATAGCTAAGTGAAAACAAGTAACAATCCATTAGTTTTCATGAAGTTTAAATACCAAATACACTCTTATGTAGTTAATGATTTTGATCTATACTAATGCACAAGTGAATTGACCTGGGGCTTCGGTATAAGCTGTCACCTGGCCTGCCAGCATCATACCAGCTACTCTAACTCCATTTTGGTCTCAGCAAGGAAGTGAAAGATGAGCTTGCCTGCATGGAGCTTCCCATGGATCTAGATGTGACGGGTTGGACCCATTGGGAAGCCACCTGATGTGCTGAGATACCACTGAGTCTACCTGTTTTGCCAGCCTGGGCCCCCTTTAACCTGTCTTGCTAAGCCAGGCTCTTAAAACCTCCTCTAACACACACCACAGGCAGCGCCGTACCTAGCTGCAGATCAGCTCTGGGAAGACTCAGCTTAAAGGACTTGCTCCAGTACTCAGATGTCCACTTCCCTTGGAGTACAGATCCAAGGATACATTAAGAAATTTGCCCCCTCCCTCAGTGTGGAGAGAGATGTGCACACTTCTTACCTGCCCAGTTAGAAATTGCAGAAACTGGGTTTAATAATAAACAAAACAAATATTATTAACTATAAAAGGCAGATTATAAATGGTAAAAGGGGTAACAAACAGAACAAATCAGACTACTAAGCAAATGAAATCAAACACACAAACTAAGCTAGTTTCCCTAAAGAAGTTGGTTACAAATACACCTCTGCCTCGATATAACGCTGTACTCGGGAGCCAAAAAATCTTATCGTGTTATAGGTGAAACTGCGTTATATTGAACTTGCTTTGATCCACTGGGATGCGCAGCCCCGCCGCCCCCCGGAGTGCTGCTTTACTGCATTATATCTGAATTCGTGTTATATCGGTTTGTGTTATATTGGGGTAGAGGTGTAGTATTTCTCACCCTATATATTTTTGCTGGCAGTTTGCAAAGCTTCTGTGTTAAGACCTCCAGTTATATTCCTTTTCAAACTAGATGCTTGTCTCAGCCTGGACTCCCTCCTTGCTTTCCCTTTTGCAGTCTTTCTTCTTGGGCAGACAGGCCATGGCGAGGAGGAGTCCTGTTTGCCTTCATCCCCACCCTTAAATAGGATTTACATATGTGGGAATCCTTTGTTTCTCAAACTTGATACCCCTTCCCTTACAGTGGAAAGTTGCAAGAAGTCCCAGGTAATGTTTAATATCAGGTGACAAGACCACCTGACTCTGTAGTATCATAGCATAGAATATCAGGGTTGGCAGGGACCTCAGGAGGTCATCTAGTCCACCCCCGCTCAAGCAGGACCAATGCCCAACTAAATCAAATCCCAGCCAGGGCTTTGTCAGCCTGACTTAAAAACCTCTAAGGAAGGAATTCCACCACTCCCTAGTAACCCATCCAGTGTTCACCACCCTCCTAGTGAAAAAGTTTTTCCTAATATCCAACCTAGACCTCCAACTCAACTTGAGACCACTGCCTCCTTGTTCTGTCATCTGGTACACTGAGAACAGCCTAGGTCCATCCTCTTTGGAACCCCCTTCAGGTAGTTGAAGGCTGCTATCAAATCCCCCCTCACTCATTCTCTTCTGTAGACTCAATAAGCCTGTTCCTTCAGTTTCTCCTCATAAGTCATGTGCCCTAGTCCCCTAATGATTTTCGTTGTCCTCTGCTGGACTCTCTCCAATTTGTCCACATCCTTTCTGTAGGGGGGGCCCCAAACTTGGATGCAATACTCCAGATGTGGCCTCACCACTGCCAAATAGAGGAGATAATCACTTCCCTCAGACTGCTAGCAATGCTTCTACTAATGCAGACAAATATACTCTTAGCCTTCTTGGCAACAAGTGCATAGAGTTGACTCATATCCAGCTTCTCATCCACTGTAATCCCCAGGTCCTTTTCTGCAAAACTGCTTAGCCACTGCTTAGCCCAATCCAGAGTGACCTAGACAGTCAGTCAGTCAATTCAGCCACTGAGGATTTTCCAACAAGGAGTGCACAGGGTCAACTTCCCCACAATCAAGAACAAAAGGAATGAACTTAAGAATTAAGTACCAACTGTATAAGGTTAAACCAAACGTAAATTATAATGACTAGAATTTAATTTCTCCAACGTAACATGGTTACTTTATAATCCACAGATGCTATCTTTGCAGTTATACATAAACATAAATAAAGAAAACAAATTAAATCTAAACAGGTCAGGCCTTACAGAAACACAGTGAGAAGAAACTCAGAGTTCCCAAAAGCTTAGGTTCAGTTCACCTGAGTCTCAGTTACAGTCTTTGATCACCAAATCTACACAGTTTGCTCACTCAGTCAAAAGCACTTTAACAATATCTTCTCTTCTCTTGTTTGTAGAAACCTTGAACTGGGTTCCATGCAGACTCTTCCGCCTCCTCTACTGAAATCACTCAGTTTAAGTATATAAATTAAAAAAAAGCCTGTGACAAGAAAAATGCAAACTGAGAATAGCAAAATATAAGTGATTCCCCATCATCACATTTTGACAGAGGAAAAAGTTGATGAATCATACTCGTTGAGACAATTTAACTAAAACAGTTTGGCTAAATCAAATGTTCCAAAGTATAAAATTTAAATAAAAAATTAAGTTTTCTTTATCACGAACCTGCTGCAAAATCCTTCAGAGTTCGAGGGAAATAGCCTGCTTTCTGCTCCTGGGGCTCAGTTTCTCGGACTCCGCACTGGACACAAGGCCTTTTGCAAAGCAACTGCCCTGACTGCTTGCCTCATGGACTCTGAGTCCACCAACAAGGAACCTATACAGCATACCCAAAACTACCACAACCAATTCCAGAAACTTCTCAGTGTGGAGAGCTAGTTGTGCCCTGCCTAGCAACAATGAACCAGACCCAACTCGCTCCTACCCCTCAAATAGATATCGAAAAGAGAGCTGTCCCTATTAGGCAGAGGGTTAGATACGCTCTTTTGTTGATGCCAAAATATTTCACAGAGACGAATCAATTTTGACAAAATGTTTGACTTGAGGGCTTCTAAGGTCCTGGGTGGACTCTCTTGTCTCTTCCAAATTGGGAGGGGGGACAGAGAGACCCAAATAAAAAAATCTGAACTTTTTGATCCCAAATGGACATTTTGATACAATTCTATTTTGAGAAAACATTCCAAAAGTTTTATTTTTGTTCCAATATGGAATGAAAACAAACATCAAAAGTTGCTGCAAAACAGAATGATCAGTCTCTGGCCAGCTCCAGTGCTCTGTTTAGAAGTAGGAATCAGCTTCAGATGCTTCACAAAACTTGTTTAATTTGTTGTGACGTTTTTGCAATTGTTTATATAATGCACAGTAGTTTCATTTCTTTAATGCAGACAAGTAGCTAGGCAGGCAGTTTTTTTCTAATATGAGATAATCATTAGTGCCACTGCTATTTTCTGGGGGAGAGGGGAAATTCCCACCATATATATATATATATATTTTTTTTAAATACAAATTATTTGACAGACTCTTACTATGTATCCTGTAAATAAACTAGACAACTTTTTAAACACCTGATATTAGTTACCTGATAAAATGCAATAAGTCTAAGGAAACTTTATTTCAATGCATCGCATATAGACATGGTTAAGGTCTTTAAACAACAAAATAAACAACCTACATGGCTAGTCAAAGTTCAGGGCTCTGAGGATGTTCCACTTTGAAGTAGAAATTTGCTTATTTACAAAGAATGAACTATATTTTTGAATGCAGAAGGAACCTAGAACAAAAGGACCATTTCTTAGTTTATAGCCCTTAAGTATCTTTAGCCAATGCCAGACCCAAAAGCTCTCTGTCTAGCTTTTTTTCCAGTGTCATCTTGTCCCTAAAGGCTCCTTCTTGGTTTTCTGGCCTATTCCTCTCTCTTCTTAGCTGTTATCAGTTTCTGTGTCTCACCCCCGCCCCCCAAAAAACCCCAACACCAAAACAAAACAAAATAACCAAAATCAACCCAAAGTCCCAACAACAATATTTAGCCAAAAGCTCCTGGGTGGGTTCATACACACCCTTTTGTTTTAGGTGTGGGCTTATGTTTACAATTATGTTAATTGAAGGATGAATTCACACCTATCAGTCTCGATGGTGTTTTAATTCAGTCTATAACAGTGGTTCTCAAACTTTTGTGCTGGTGACCTCTTTCACACAGCAAGCCTCTGAGTGTGACCCCCCCAACCCTTATTAATTAAAAACACTTTTTTTCTATATTTAACATCATTATAAATGCTGGAGGCAAAGCGGGGTTTGGGATGGAGGCTGACAGCTTGTGACCCCCCATGTAATAACTTTGCGACCCCCTAAGGGGTCCCGACCTCCACTTTGAGAACCCCTGACCTATAACAAGGTTTCACCTGCCTCAGAACAACAACATATTATTTATTCAGCGAAGAACATCAGCTGCTTCAGAGCTGTTCCAGTTTATTATGTTAATCCTAGTAAAACAACATTGTTACCAGGAATGGAGTCAACTATAACATTTTCTACATAATGGAGAAAAACGTGTCTGACATGATGACAGACTTTGGCTCCATTTAATATCACTCCTTGATGCGGAATCATTAAAATTAGTGCAACATGTCCATTTCTGAAAAAAAAGATATTTTTTAAAGCATTCAAAATGAGAAATCCACCCCAACCCAAAAAATAATACACTTTATTTTTTATGCCTTCTTCCAATATATGAAACATGGCCTAAAATTCAAAAGGTTTTTAAAAAAATAAGTAACATTTTAAAATGCTTGTAGCTGGAGGATTTATGTAATCCAAGTTCTAACACACAGTTATTTTCTTTTAATGGAAGAGTTATGAATCCCTGAAGATGTTTTATAAGTGAAATGCTGATAGACTGGTAAGGTGAGTGTAAAGGCTTTTTGAGCCACTTAAGGCCTTTATCATGTAACTGCTTCATTGGCTTTCTGTGTGAGCACAGGGGCCTAACTGCACAGGTTAGATCCCAAGAGTCTGGCTCCAAAGTGCTGTGTTTTCCTTGCACATTATCATCTGAGACTCTACTAGCCAGGTGTCCGGTGTGAATATTGTGTTTGCAAATTTGAAGTTAACTCCCTATGAATATTATCTGATCCTCACTTAATATTTCCACAAACATTCCTGCCAGGAAACTTATTTGCTAGAATATTTGAAAAAACTAAACATAAACAGGATGCAAATACAATGGGAAGCAAATTTGCTTACAAATCTGAAGGAAAAAAAAATCTGTGGATTTGTTTTTGCAAGTACTCAGTAATTCTGTTTATTAATTTAGGCCTGATTAAGGAAAGCACTTAAGCAAATGCTGAGCCCCAACCCTAGTCAAGAAAGAATTTAAGTTTGCACTTAACTTTAAGCATGTGTTTAAATCCCATATCCTTCCTTAAAGGAATGCTTTCCTTTATTGGGGTCTTAAACTCTATTTCCATCTGGTCAGTGATTTGACTATTCTGGCAAGTATATTTAATTTATTTTATATCTCATTGATCTTACAACTTTATCCCTACTTTTCCATTGTTGCAATTTTCCAACCTGAGCACTGTTGCTGGCATTGTTTTGTTTTTTTCAATTTAAGCACAAAACATCTGTGTTTCTGGCTTTTGCTTTTAAAGCTTATGCCATGACATCTTTTTCAATATTTTCCTGCTCCCTTCTGGCTGCATCTACAAAGAGTTGTACTGGTTGACTGACATACCAATGCCAGGACGTTGGTGAGCATTTTTTTTTAGCATCTCTAGAGCTTTTCCATTACTCTTCTCTCAGAACCTTTCAACATCTTTTTCAAGAATTTATTTGAGGAGTGCTGCATGTTCTGATACATTGCGTTTTCACAGATAGGTTTCTAGGCATGTTGACCAATCTTTTTCAGGCAGTGGTATACTCAAAATTGCATCAATCTTACTTTTATCACATTTCAATCTGTCATAGAGTGTATGACCAAATTATGGTATTTTACTTCTTTGAGATCTATCCCATTTTTTTTTATTCAGCAGAAAGGTTCACAGTCAAGGTTGTCTGGCCTAAAACTGTTTTTTTTTAAAATTATTACCTATCTGCAAGGTCCATGTAATAAGTGATATTACTTTTCTTCTCCAAAATAAGTACATCAGTTCTTTCCTTTAGAGTCTCTCTCGCAAAAAAACAATATGATGTTAATGGTTCAGCACTCACAAGCAGATTTCAGTTTCAATTGTAGGTATCTAGGACCCTTAAAAGCATGGGCGGCGGGTACTATAGGCTGAGGGAGGCTGTGCCTCCCCAAACAGCCAGGTACAGCCCTGCCCATGCTCTTCCCCCAGTCTCCCCCACACTTGAATTTCCCTCTCTGCATGCCATGTCACTCCAGAGTCCATTAGTCCCCCTGTGTGATAGCCCCTGCCCTCTTGGTGCTCTGGGGCTGGGGAGGCTGGGGCCGCATCACCCCTCCCGGTGCTCTAGGGTTGGGGAGGCTGGGGCCGCATGCCACTGGCGCTCCGGGGCTAACCTGGGGCATGGACTGGTGGGTGTGGGGGTGCAGAAAGGGCGGGGCCTGGAGAGGAAACTGGAGGTGTGGGAGCTAGCCTCCCCCAGCTAGTGGTTCACACACCACCCATGCTTAGAAGGACAGTAAGTTTTTTTTTGTTGTTTTTTTTTTTAATGAAAACTACCTCAAAATCATTTCCCCTGACTTAGGTCTCAATTCAGCAAAGCACTTAGTAAGCATTGGTTTAATGCTAATAAATATGCTTAATTTCTAATGGATTCAATGAGATTTAAGTAGATTCTAAAAATTAAACATGCTTAAATGCTTTGAGGTCTGATCCATAGCCCATTGAAGTTTATAGGAATCTTTCCATTGACTTCAATGGGCTTTGGGTCAGGCCCTTGATGACCTGAGATCAATTTAAATATGACTTTAGCGTTAAGAATGTGTTTAAGTGCTTTGCTAAATTGGGGCCTTATTCTTAATTTGATTTATTTTGGGCTCATGATGCTTTTCAACATTAAGGCTTCTATGCATCCCTTGTGTGCTTTTTTCTCTCATCTATGTCCTTACATGGTTGAATTACTCTTCTGTGAAACCATTTTGAGCCTGAATGGATTCTAAATGGCAGGTTTATAATAAGTGTATATTGCCCAAATGGTGTAGCAAACATATAAAATCTCATATGAGAAACATTTGGACATAATATAAATAATAACAAATAAGAATAGTAATAGCAATTGTTAGATTTTCAAACTTGCTTCAAGGTGTTAGCATTGTTTAACATTTAAAAGTTTGCCTGTAATTTTTCTTGTACTCAGCTGTATTTTTAGTTTGGACAAATATACTGCAGTCTCTTGGGTGAAACATCTGGCCAGTTCTGTTTTTTCCCTGCAAATATAATCCCTGCCAATTCATGGGACACAGTGGTCTTTGTACTATTTGCTTTCTGATGGCATGATTATTTAAGGCACTTAAAAGTTTTGCTGGCATAGCTATGTTGGTTAGGAGTGTGAAAAAAAAGCATCCGCCTAACCAGCAGAGCTGGAACAACAAAAGCTGTTGTATACTATGCTTTTGCCAGTATAGCTTATTTCATTAAGTTATACTGGGGGAGGGATAGCTCAGTGGCTTGAGCATTGGCTTACTACACCCACAGTTGTGAGTTCAATCTTTGAGGCAGCCATTTAGGGATCTGGGGCAAAAAATCTGTGTGGGGATTTGTCCTGCTCTGAGCAGGGAGTTGGACTAGATGATCTCCTGAGGTCCCTTCCAGCCCTGATATTCTATGATCAGGGGAACTGGTATGAGCTATAGTGTCAAAAGCACTCTTTTGCCCGTATAACTTGTGTTTACACTAGGAGAATTTGTTGGTATGGCTTTACTAGAAAAATAGCTCTACCGGCATCCCTTGTTGGTGTAGACAAGGCCTAAGTCCCTGTATGGTGCAGTGCACTGCACTGTTCCTTTGGTCTGGTACACATGTGAGTGGAGGCTATAGTTGGACACTAGTACGGTTAAGTGCTAGACATACACTCCAGCAGGCATCCTAGGGGTACAGCAGTAGGGTTTGCCAGCAGCCCACAGATACCAAAGGGGGAATTGTGATCCTCAGCACTCATGGGCAAGGGTGGCAGCCCAGGTCTCTCATTCCTCTGAGATGCGCCCCCATCAAGGGATATGGTATGACCTGGCAAAATGATTGGTTGATAGGTTGAGCAGCCTTCCTGACAAGTGTGGGCCCCTCTCTGACAAGGAAGTAATGCTGTTGCAGGTTTGGGGTGATATCCTGCAAAGGAACATGGAGCAATCAGGGAGCATCACCCTCCACCCCATTGCCATGTCGCAGCATTCCTAAAAATTCCCAGCAGGAGACATGGCAGATGATGTCTTAGAGCTTATGTGGGATCCGATCACTTGCTTGGGAAGCATCTAACAGGGTTAAGGATAAGATTTGGAAAGGGGTATTTGTGGATTTATTTACCTTGCTGTTCAGGGAAAAGGAAGGGGGAAAAAGGACAAAAGAAGGAGGGCAAACCCTCAGACCTAAGGTGTCTGAAACTCTTAAGAGTTGGCCTGCAGCCTTTTGCATTTATGAGAGTATAATTTGTATAAAAGTGTTACAGCATTTGTTATTAGACGACACCGAGAAAAAAGATGTCGCTTATTTATGGAATGGATTTTCGGCTGGTTTCAGGTGTCATTCCTGGGCAGAGAACTTGAAATCCGTTAGAGGCTTTGAGTTTGTAGTAAGGGCAAAGATTGCCTCATAGGTGGCAGCAGGGAGAGTGGCAAGCCTTTTCCCAAAGCTTCCAGTACTGGAATTGTACATATCTCCCCTGGGTGATGTATCGAAGAATGCAATCCATCATCTGTCCTACCCTCAGGGCTCATCAGTAAATGACTTTATTGACCCCCATCTGTGTTCAGTGAGATATTCATCTTTTGATGCTGTGGTAGCTATGGCTGCAGCCAGTTGCTTCTAGTGTATCTCAGGAATTTTAACTTGCTTTGGACTTGCAGTTTGAAGGCCCCTGTTATTTTGATAAAGCCATGCCTATGGCATGCTCGGTGTCATGTGCTGCTTTCAAAAGTTTGACCTTCATGTTGAAGTGGGCAATTGTGCGTGAGACTGGCCTACACTCGACAACTTCTTATATGCAAGAAGGTTGGTGACAGGCAACAGTAAGTACATGTTTCACATGTTTCAGAACCTAGTTAAGTGTCTCAGGGTCCCCCTTGCCACAGAAAAAACAGAATGCCTTGCCCAAAGTTTAACCTATCTGGGCATTGAACTAGGCACAGTCTGGGGTGTTTCTATGTTACCCACAGAGAAACTGGAATTGGGAAGCGCACTGATATGGACTCTGAAGGGGGCAAAGAAAATTACACTGAGGGAGCTACAGGTGGTGCTGGGGCAGCTAAACTTTGCATGGCGGGTGGTGGCTAGTGGTCAGGCATTTTGTGCCTATGTGGTGTCTGCCTCCTCTGTTGTGCAAAAACCCCATCACCTTGTTAGAATGACGAGAGAACTGAAAGAAGACTTAGAAGTGTGGGAACAATTCCTGGAAGAGTTTAATTGGGTTTTTATATGGCATTTGGACCGGTTGCTCAAGACTGAGCTCCAGGTGCAATCTGATTCCTCAGGAGGTATAGGTTTTGGGGTTTACTTTCAAGGAGAATGGTGTGCACAGAGGTTCCCAGAAAGCTGGGTGGTTCAGGTTATTACAAGGGATATGCCCTATCTGGAGTGTTTTCCTATTTTGGTAGCAGTCTCTATTTGTGGAGAAAACTTTCAGAAACAAAATCTGTTTCAGATGTAACAGCCAATCTGCGGTACATATTGTGAACTGACACTTGGCTAAGACTGCTCAGGTAATGAGGCTGGTGAGGGCCTATGTTTTACGCTGCCTGCAATTTAACATCCTTTTTCATACAGTGCATGTACCAGGAGTGGATAATGGTATTGCCAATGCTCTAGCTTGATTTCAGGATGACAAATTCTGGAAACTCGCCTTGCTGCTGCTCAAAGATCCACAGGCGATGCCCCAATAACTCTGGAACTTTGGCTCCTGACAGATGTGGGACTAGTCAAGAACTTGGTAGCTTTGTGGACTCTGACAGCCTATAAGGACAGTGTTCAGAGTTGGTGGAATTTAGGGCACAGGAAGGGCTTCATTGCGGGGGTGGCCCATACCCACACCAGGTGGTGCAATGTGTAGTGTCTTTGACCCACCACTGGTTGACACACTCCACTATCTCTAGCTGACTAGTGGGCCTGTCCTACTGGAGCAGATTGGTGGGTTTCTAAAACTCATGGGCATTTCATAGTACGAAACCCTTAGAAGAGTGGTCATGGAAAGGCAAGTGCTAGAGAGACTACAGGCTACCTATAACACAGGAAACCCTTTCAGGGTCATTAAAGCCTCTATCATGGTTCTGCAGCTGTGTGAGGGAGGCCATTTTATTTAAGGGGGTGTATGTGGTACTGAAGGAATGTGCAGATAAGCACTTGTGCCCTGTAAAGGTGATACAAGATTTATTAAAAGTCCGGGGCTGCAGGCAGACCCACCGTTCACACACAAAAACCTTGAGCTACTGCAGTCTTCACCTGGGAAAATGTGGTTCTCATTCTTGTAAGATCAGGACAGCAATGTCAGTGGCTGGAGAGAGTTTGGTCCAGGGCAGGTGCAGGCACTAGGGTGCTGGAAATCAAGGTGTTACAGGACTTAGGTCTGTACCAAGGAAAAGATTGCAGGGAGCAATAAAACATAATTAACTCAATGTGCTTGTTTGTTTCAGAGGCTACCCAGAGCGTACACAATGTTTGGATTTGTGGGCACTCTACAGTGTTCTGGGCTCACAAGAGGGAGGCCAGGATGGCAACAAGATCTCAGCTGGGCTTCTGGGCTGAAGCTATTTGCAGCGTGATCTGCTCATGTCACTTGTGCACTCACTGACGAACAACGAGGACTCACCTCACATCCTGGCTATTCACCTTGGGGATAAAGATTTCAAGGGTTGTACAAGAGTCAGCATAAGGGATGGAATCCAGGGGGTGTAAGACAGATTAGGCAATCATGGCCAGAGGTGAGGTTAGTATGGTCAGAAATGCTTGGTGCAAGACAGGTTTGGCAGGGAGCCACAAACAGCCCATGTGGACAAGGCTGGAAAGAAAGTGAATAGGGAGGTCAACAAGATGTTCCTGGAAAAAGGGGGTTCAGTGTTATAGCATAAGGATACTCCTTGCAATTGGCCTGAAGTTTTTACGGAGGGTAGCATACCTTCGTCAAATGGAAGTGCTGACATATGGCAACGGAATGTGAGGAAATGGATTGGAAGGAATTGTGACATGAGGCATGTGGATGAGGAGGGAGCAACCAAGCTACTCACTGGCAGCCCTTGTGGCTGGTTACCATGTGGTTAAAGGTATAAAATGAACAGTTCCCACAGGTAAAAGACTCTGGATTTTAGTGATGAGTCTTAGACTCATGAGATAGGAGAAGACCTTGTGGCCTTGGAAGGCTGAGGTCCCCACTCTTCTGCACTGTTTGTCTCCCTTGCAAGTGGAGAGGGTGCTAGGACTCAGAGTGAGCTGAGTCCTGGGCATAGGCTGAGGAGACCCCACCGTGAGTTGTGGATTAGATAGTACGGAGCCCTGCAACCACTACACTGGAACCAATTAAATGCCTGGTATAGGAGAGTAAGGGTGATGGGCAGGTAGTGCCTCTCCTTTGTGCTAAAGTTTAATAAAAGTTGCAGCCTGCCGCTTAATTCCATGCATGTATCCTCATTTCACCGCTGTGTCCCTATCCATAGACATTAAGGTCTATCTGCTCATAGGTCAGGTTTTCTAAACCTTTTATTATTTTTCTTGCTCTCCTCTTGACTCTCCAATTTGTCCACATCTATCTTAAAATGTGGCATCCAGAACTGGACACAATACTCCAGCTGAGGCCTCACCAGTGCTGAATAGATCAGGACAATTACCTCCTGTATCTTACTATGATATTCTTGTTTGTAACCCCAGAATGTTTCATTTTATGAACACTTTTTGCCTTTCTTTCTATGAGATGAACATAGGTCTGCACCTTTGACAAATAATTGCCTGGGATAATATTCTGTGAGTCTTGGCACTTGAATATGTCCCTTTGTTATTAGGAACTGCTGATTTTCCCTCTTAGGTCTATGCCAGAGGTCGGCAACCTGTCAGCAGTGTATGCTGAGTCTTCATGTATACACTCTAATTTAAGGCTTCGTGTGCCGGTAATACATTTTAAAGTTTTTTAGAAGATCTCTCTATAAGTCTATATATTATATAACCAAACTACTGTTATATGTAAAATAAACAAGGTTTTCAAAATGTTTCAGAAGCTTTATTGGGCCAGAAAAAAATAGACTAATTCAGGGAACATGAAAGAGATTACCTGCAACAGCTGATAAAAGAACCCAGGGCCGGGGCAGGGGGGGAAGACAAGTGGAAAATATAACAGCATCCTGTTCTCTCTGTTGTGGAAACATACAACAAATACTGCATTAGGAAATAATATGATACCTATAATGCAGCTATAGTGCATATACATAGCAAATCTTTTCCAAGTTTATAATGATAGCTTGGGGTGTGGGGGGAGATTCTAGCAGGAGGAAGGCAACTGCTGTGTGTCTGTGCCTAGGGGTGAAAGGACTGAGTGGAAAGAGGCCAGCTGGAAGAAGCTGATTGAGGGCCACAGCTGCCCTGAATTATTATTCATCTCTGAAAGGAGGGCTAAGAGAATTAAGGTTTAAGCAGAGGAAGCCTACCTGAATGGTGACACAGACCCCAGAAGGAGGGCTGTTGGACTGCTAAATTTAGGAAAGCAACACTGTCTGAATTAGGGTTGGATTTGAGGGTCTAAAGAAGAGTTTTTTACTTTGTAAAAGAGTTGACTAAGAAGACCTCAGCACTCAGGTTCAGGAGTAAATTACTGCTGGGCAGTGTGCCTGCAGGGCCATGTTATGCCACAAGGGGCCAGCACCCTGTTACACTGACTAAAAAAGACACTGAGCCTTTCAAGTATTATAAATAAAACAAGAGGATTTGGGACTTCAAAATCCCAGGGCATTTTGGAAACCCTACTGGGTGAATAACAGTGTGGCATGCAGCTACTGGCCTGACCATGGAAATTTCTGTGAAGGACTGTGACTCACAATGACACAATCCCTCCCTGAGTGCCATTGTCTTCAGGAACACTGTGCAGGCTGCGCTGGTGGTTTGTACAGTGCCGCCTGCTGGTAACCCCCTCTGAGCCTGGATGGAAGAGGGAAGGCCATGGCCTTGTCTCCCACAGGCCTTCCTGATCCCTTTGGAAAGTAGAAGTGGTCCCTGAGCATTGGGATCACAGCCGTGACAGGTACTTGGGTGGGCTGTGCAAGGGTATGTGTGTGGAGTTCTTTCCACACACCCCACACACTCTGTCCAAGCACAGACCTCTTACAAGCTGGCCCCCAGTAGCAGCCCATACACTGCGGATGCTATCTGCCAACCTGCCCCATTCTTCTCCTTCGAAACCCTTCTTAGAAACTCTCCTTTGCCAGAATGCCTACAGAAAACTTGACAACAGTTAAGTAGCTGGTGTGGTGAGACCACTGTTTATCTTGCTGACCAATATTGTCTCATTGTTTTCTTGTGCTCCCCTGTCTGTTTCTATCTGTAATCTCTTGTCTTATGCTTAGATTGGAAGCTCCTGGCTGCAGGGACTGTCTTTTTGTTCTGTTTGTACAGCACCTAGCGTAATGGGGTCCTGGGCCATGACTAGGGCTCCTAGGTGCTACAACTATGCAATTAATAATAATGCATCCTGCCACCCTTACCGATATGAGTATTCCTTATTCAAACAAGTGTCCCTTTGACATCAACATGTTTTGTAATGTGAGCAAGGATTACTCACATGAGGAAGGGTGGCAGGATCTTTCCATAGCACTCGTTAAGATATATGCATTTAATTGTAAGCTAAACAAAATAAAAATAAAACCCAACAAATAATGCCTCCCCCCCCTCCTCCCTATTCCCCATTCATTGATGGGTGAATGCTGTCAATCTAGTTCTGGTCATGTTATAACCCCAGACAATTAATATGGTCTATAATCTAAGATTTGGCTTCCAGGGTGCTGGCTCCTGTTACGCCCCTCAGCAAAGAAGAACCAGTTTTATCCTTGGAGTAATAACTTTTTTCATTTTGGCTTTCTAGAGTAATAATGTTCTGAATTTCTTTAGCAGCACAGATAGTAGCCACAGGTATTGATACAATCCATACTGTATTTCAGTCCATGCTACTACCATCTATCAATCCTAATTAATATCAACTCAGCTGGCAGAAGCCCTCCTCTTGGAGATTCACTGATTCACAACTCTCAATCTGTTGACTTTATAAACACAGGGCCCAAACCTGCGGCAAACATTTGATGAACAAGGCAAGGCCAGTCCAGCCACTCTGTGTTGATTTGTTTTAGCCCTAGACTTTCAGCAGCAACTAAAAGAAACAGTCCTCAAACGCAGGGTGTATAGAGGGTGTTAAATTGAGGTAGAAGTTGTACTTGTATTCAGGTGCTACACATGTATTCATTAGGAATTTTCCTTGTCTTTCCTACACTTAAGGGCCAAATCTACCACCCATGTTCATGAGGAGTGGTAGCTTAGTCCACAGCTAGTCCCATTGATTTCAACAGAGCTGGCTTAAATGCACAATCCTGTGCACTTGAATTTGGAGGGCAGGCCAGGGGAAGGGCAAAGACAGATCCCCTGCTAAATAGATCACTAGCCATTGCATCCTTAAGGCTCATGGATTTAATACTTAGATGCTTAGTACTGAGGGTTGCTGTGGAGGACAGGGTTTAATTCTCTAAGAGCTTTTTAGAGCTATTTTATGCCATTGTAACAATAATTATAATGGATTACTTCTGTCCCAGTTCAGACCAGAGCCTTCACTGGTGAATAGCCCCAGCAGTCTCTGAGATGGATACAAAATCTAATGAGTGAATAAAAAAGAAGTGCTGAACTTGAATCAACTCCATGTTTGCTAAAGTTCAGAAATGATTTCTGCATTGGCTTGGTATATAATTACCTATGTGATCAGTGACTTTGTGATCCATGAGAATCAGAACTCCTGTTACTGAAGTAATGCAGTAAAATATACATCTATCTACCTGCATGAGATGCTATGCTCCAAAACTTTCATCTAGTAAACTATTGTTTGTACTAGGAACCGTTTCAGACCACTAGAAA
Source organism: Chelonoidis abingdonii (assembly GCF_003597395.2). Classification (NCBI taxonomy): domain Eukaryota; kingdom Metazoa; phylum Chordata; order Testudines; family Testudinidae; genus Chelonoidis; species Chelonoidis abingdonii. The sequence goes on along the minus strand of NC_133771.1, from coordinate 36,623,979 downwards.
CAAGATTCATTTTTATCCAAAGGACCCTTGATCTCAGACAAGGTCATTAAGTGCTACAATAATAGAAATAATGACACCAGACTTTCTTTTTAAACATTGCTTGGAATATTACAAAGAATGTAGTATTATGATTTCTTACTAAGTTTCAGTACAGGTAACAATTTCATTCCTTTTTGGTAATGGTACCTGCACTGACTAGACTCTGTATGCTGTACATATTCTTCAAAAGTATCAGAAGTTCCATTGATTAGTAAAACTTTGCTTTGGGCTAGATATACCTGGTGACATAATCCATCGTTTAAACAAGGTCACTATAGCACATGCTGCAGTCAAGCTACAAGTACTGTGTTCCATCTCTTTTGAACTTTAAGAATATTTCACCCTTATGTCCAGCAGGGACATCCAGCTGGGTCTAATTTATATAGAATAAACAGGAATTTTAGGAAGAAGGCAATTGCCATATTAGATCAGACCAGAGTTCCAGTATCTGGTCTCCAACAGTGGCCAGTATCAGATACTTCACAGGAGGGTGTTAGAATCTTCAAAACATGCTTATGTGTATGGTTGAAGCATAATGGCTGATTTCTCTGATATGTTTTGTCATTTCTAATATAAGGGTGGATGTTCTCATTATCCATGTGTCAATTTTTTTAAATCCTGCTGAGCTCTTAGACTCAGAGTTATCCTCACGTGGTTAATGAGTTGTACAAAAAAATCCTTGTACTAATTTTAAGTTTTGCATTTTCACTGATTTCCCTTTATTGTTGTATCATGAGAAAAATGGTATCCTGATTTGCCTTCTCTAGGCTATTCATTATTGAATAATTATCTGCCTTGTCCCTCCTGTTTCATCTCCCCTCGTAACTACATTTCTAGAACCTGATTCTCCACTGCCTTGCACCATGGGCGGTCATTTTCTCCTGGGCAAAGTGAGTACAGAATTCTGATCTGGTAGCATTTAACATTCAGTTTGAACATAACTATGTTTGTGTAAAAGACTCTCTTCATAGGGAAGTCTCCGGTCCTGTAATATTTTTGGTTACCTCTCTGGTCCCTTTCTATTTTTCTGCTAGATCTCTTTTGAGATGAAATAAGATGACCTGAACTGAACATAGTATTCAAGGTGAGGGAATACTATCCATTACCATCTAATAGTATTAGAATATTTAATTCCATTGCCTGCATGTTCAGCATTGTAAGAGTCCCATGCTGTGAAATTTTTCATGTGAGTAGCTTAATATAAGACAGGGAGAATATCTGAGGAAAATTATAAAAGAGTACTAGGGGTTATAAAATATATATAACAGTATTTCATTCTTCTTATGTGGTGGCATCTCTTATTACTGGAAGTTTGCAACCACAGTATCCCATTCTGTACGATCCACTGCTAATCTCTTTGTGGATTAATAATCCTTTTGATCCACCTAGGATATCACATCATCTGTGCAAGATCTTTTTTTTTTTGCCTTATATTCTTCTGCCATCAATTTTCCCTTTCAGTGCCGGTGAACATGCATCACCCGCTAAACTCCTAAAATGTGCCCTGCAAACTAAATCTTTCTTTTCATAAGATCTCTAACTAGTGTTTCTTAGTTCCAATCATTTCCAGTACTTTTTCATTGGTTACAAGGCCTATCCGTGATCTTTTTGGAATTCTTCTATAACACCATAATTTAAAGGACTGTATTTTCTTTATTATTGATTTTTTTTTGACTGTCCATGTCTCACAGCCAAAATTTAACACAGACCAAATGTCAGTTTTTAAGAGCTGGAATTTAGTCTTCAAATTTATTCCCTTCTCATCAGAAGTTTATTCTTCCAGAATGTCTCTTCCTCTCTTGATAATCTGGTGCTGAGTTCAGTATCTGATCTTCGATCTTCTGTAATAATGCACACTAAGTAGCAATAATTTCTCACTTGCTGTATGACTTAATGTTTTCTTCAGTTCATGGGAATTTTGCATATTTTCCAAGGATACTTGCATACCACCATATTTTTTGTCTTGTCTACTTTTAACTGTAGATCATATTCTTTCATATAGTCATATTCTTTTGTTGGGAACTCAAATATTACCAATCTGATTTTCCATTTTTAAAATTCAGAATTCCTCAGAAGCTAAAACTAGCATGTGATCAGATCTGATAAATTTCCTCTTTGAGATAACTTTTAAGGCCTCCCCCCCCTCCCCGACTGTTCCTTGTATGACAGAATTTGCATTATGGCTGTTTCAATGAGATGACAAAAGTCTCAGTCCTTAGTTTTCTGAAATTTCCCTTATTCCAGCAGTTACAGTTTGACTGAATTACAGGCTCTGTTATAGACCCTACACGGACAAATGCAATTAATAGTATAACCTGAGAATACTGTTTTCATGAATACACTCTAGGACCTGTCTGAACAGGAAAGTAGAAATTGCTGAGGGAAGATTGTAAGAGAGAGAAACTAGTTTTCCACAAGGAAAGATAAAAATAAAATTGCTACTTAACGCTAACTCGTGCCTTGTTAAATATTGGGAAGTGTTGACCTTTGATCCATGACCTGATCTTGGAACTTTCCATATAAAGGCTTTTTATGTTATTATTCATATGTTAGAGTAAGCTAAGTGGCTTCAGGAAATCCTTTGCAAATGGAGGAAAATATTATTTAAACCATTTTTGGAAATAGGCTTTGCCATGAGCAGAAGGCCTAGTAAGGCCTGACAGCATAAAATGGCATAAATTAGCAAGACCTCGGTTATAAGGGCTGCTTGCAATATTATACCTTATAATAAACAAGTAGACCTCAAAAGAACAAAGACAAGCTTAAAATAATGGATTTTTAGGGTAATTTTGGCATAAGTAACTACAAGGTTAACTGCATTAAGGTGTTGGAAATATTGGGAAATGTATTGATGCAAATAACTTACTATCACAATTGTAATCCAAGTTATAGTTCCCTGGAATAGAAGACTGGGCACTGGACTTAAATATGGCCACTGGACATGTGTGACTATATGGGAAAAAGGGGCATAAAGTAATGTGTATTTTTAACCTCTACTGGGCATATTGGGGTGATGGGATGGCAGAATTCTGGATCATCTCTTCCCACTTACGACGTCCTCCGCTTAATGTTTTCTTCAGTTTTTGTTTCTAACAGTCTTCACAATGTTATGAGTATGTTAATATTTAGAGTTGTCATATTCTGCATATTTATTTTCTGTGTGCTGATGCTTATGTTTGGACTTATTTGGGTGCTAAGTTTCTATATATGTCCCACCAATCTCATTCTTCATAATAAATACAGGTAGCAACCTAACTGAAGAACCTGTCACTAGTGACTGTGCAATTTGCATCTGACTTGATCAAAAGGCTATAGAAGTGTTGTGCATAGCAGGTTCTTTAGTTATGACCCATTAAAAAACCCAAAACCAACAACATGCCCCCACCCCCAAATACACTACAGAATACTCTGACGTTTCTTCTCCCAATCATTTTAGAGACAACTTTCAGTATTTGCACACACTGTGCCCATCACAACTATTATTTTACTACTAGCAGCTGAAAGCCAATGCTGTCCACCAAGTGTGGTGGGTTGGCAAAGTAATTCACCTTCTGTGCAGTCTCCATCCTATAACCAATGAAACTGTTGCATATAAATTAGCTGCAGGGTAAGGGTGGTGACTGATTGAGTTACCTCTGATATCAAAATGGTCTAGGACTCTTGGCCTGACATAGATACATGCCTTCCTGTTGCACAAGTTAAAATGACCGAGAACTTAAAAATCAGATGGTAACAGATTGAATCCCAGAGATGAGTGAGCCTAGTAATATTCTGAACAAAAACTGCTCTCAGCTATATTTGTAGCTGTTTCCATTACTTCACATAGACTCAACAGGCATCCTAGACTTCAGAGTGACATCAAAAGTGACAATCTTTCAATCCTTATATAGAAGACCACTGGGGTAACCAACTTTCATTTCCAGTATTCCTAGTGCTTTGGTTCAAAGAACCCTAAAAACAGAGATGGAACCAAGTCCAAAATCTGACTCTGGATCCCAGCTTTCACAGAGGTCAGGGATGGGTCGCTGGAGTCGGCTAGATCTGGAGTTTTGCTTCAGCTGTATGTGAAGTCTGTATGTGAAGTTCCATTAAAGAAGATGGGTTTAGTTTTCTTTGTTTTGGAGGGTTTTTTTTGACTGACTATACAAATGTTTAAAGCATGTATGTATTTTCAGTTTCACTGTATCCCTTCAGGGTATGTGTGTATATTTTATAGCCAGGGAAACATGAGTGGTTGACTGATATGGCCACTGGGTGTCACTATTTCTCCATGGACACACCACTTAAAGATCCTTCACCTGAACATAAAAAAATAGCTCTTGAAGCAAGTCCAGGTATGTCTGTCTCATATCAAACAAACCCTTTTGTCATTCAACTATGGAGAAAAGACTAAACATGCTAATTTATTAAATTCAGAATATAGTTGCTTTGTTTTTTCATTCAGAACTGAAGAGAAGGTTTAGATCTTTAGCTGGACAGTACTACCCCACTTGAAATTTGAAACAGAACAAGATTTGTTTTTGCTTTGACCAGTAAAGCAGTTCAATTTGTTTACAGTTTATTTTGCCATAATATGCATTCGAATTTGGTAAGCTAAATACAATTATTTGTTTATTTTAAACCTTCTTATGCTAGGAGGAGAGAGGAGATGTTTGTAATAGACCTGTAAGTGCAGCAGATCTTGGTGAAAATATAATTGAAGATTGACTGAAATTTGATGCGGCAGTCAGTCAAAGTAAACTTATATTGCTTATAACTGCCCATTGCAGCTATGGGCATAAACTCACCTAAGAAATTAACTTTGACAACACATAGATGTTAACTCTTCTCCCAGCTGGTAATAAAGTTTCTGTGGTGAATGGGGGAAAATATTACAGCTAGTAAGTTCAGCCCATGAGAGAGATACTCCTCTCATGATTTCCCAGAAGATATGGATGATTGCTTCCCAAAGTTTGATTAATGCATCAAATGTGCATCACATGGCAAAACAGACAGTTCTTCATGCAGCATTCTGCATTTCATGGCGTATATTTTAGATGGGAGTCAGATGATTGTGACAGGCCTGTGGCCACCTAGGACTTCATGTTCATCACCAGGTTGCACACCATGGCTACTTGGAATGTCACTGCAATAGTGAAGATAGTTTTCAGATCTCCAGCTCCACACAGCTGACATTTTGCATTATAACCAGTAGATGACCGTGGCACACATATACCAGCCAGTTAACTACAGTATATTGAATTCAAAACAAAGGGTTAAGGTTCAGCATATTTATCAGTGAAAATGCAGGGTGGTGGTAGAGAAAGCTGAACCTAGAGGAACCCTCTTTACAACAACTTAGTTTCACAGAGAGAATTTGTGCACATTCTTGTTACGATTTTAGTAGCAACCACATGTTGTAGGTGCACCTTCAATGAAAATGTCACATTGTGTTTATTGATCATCCTAGGGTTTGCATTGATATAAACAAAGAAAAACATGGGACTATACTGTACTCAGTATTCAACAATAATGGGCATTGGAAATGAGTCCACATGGACTGAAATTGAGGCACAGTGCCCAAATTAATATAGACATGAGAATACATTTCAAATATGGTTAGAGTGAATTACCATTAATAAACAGACACAAGAAAACAAAATATTCATAGTGAATTTTATTTAATTAGTTAGTTACCAACTTTGTAGGTTTCAAATAAATTAAACTTTCCCCAAAATGTTGTTGCAGGAACTGTTAGTGGGCAATTCATAAACATGTTTTTATAAAACTAGGGACATTCATAGGAGAAAACAAACAAAAAGAAAAAACAACCAACACCCACAAACAAACAAGCAAAAAACAACTTTAAGAGTGGAGTTAAGTTGTAAATATGTATCCGTCACTTAAAGAGAACCTTACAGGAACCTTGTAACAAATACAAATTGTAGCCAAAAGCAAATATTGGAAGGCCAGGGAATTCTAAATCAAGATTAAACTGTTAAAAATGTTCGAAAGCAGTTCCACCTCATTTATGTCCCTTCTAGCGTTGAACCCATTGCTGTTCAGAGAGATCTTACCCTCACACTACTTTCTTCTTTTCCAGTCCATTTTAAAAGAGTGATTTTCTTTCTCAATATTAGTTCCTTGTTTTACTAGGAATAGAATTTAGACCTAATGGACAGTCATTACCAGGATCATTCTTTCCTTTTTAGAAACTTGTCACTACAGTCACTTTTCTCCAGTCTTCTCCCCAGCTGATGGTAATTTTTCATCATCAAATTCCTTTAATACCCCATCCATCCAGAGTCGTCAGTTTGTATTTGTTCAAATTGCCCTTTCTCTGCTCATTTCCAGTAATTATTTTGTAGGTTCTTCCTTTTTGTCTTAATTGTGCCAACTTCTTTTCTTTATTTTTCTTGTTAAAGATAGCTTTTAAGGAGTTCAATGTCTAGAATTGCAGAGTTCTCATTAATTCACCTCCTTGTTTATTAATGAGCTTTCTCTAAGTACTCTTTCCCTGACATGTTAGTATGAGTCTTATTCTTTATAACTGTTGAAAATATCAATTTTACAAATTGTTGTTTTTCTCCCAACATTGTAGTCACTGAGCTCCCCAAAACTAAACTTCTACTGTTGTCATTATTAGGAATAGAATACACCTGCTCGGTCACCTAGTTTCTGTCTCTGCTTTGCATCCTCATGTGTTTTGTTTTGAATAACTCCAGATTGTGATGGAACTTCAATGATATCCTATAGGAGATAAGTCCATAGTCTAATTGACTTCAATATTAATTGACTTCTCAATCTCCAGCCAACATTTTCCTTTACCTTATTTCATGCCTTTAATTCAAGGTCCTCCCTAAACCTTTATTAAGCTTGACTCCTTTCAGTACACAGTTGTGAAATTACCATGTTATATATTGTTTTAGAGCACGTCTGACCTTTCCTTATTCCACCATCATCCCAATCCTTTCATCTTTTTTACCCTTTCCTGGATCCTCTCCTACTTGCCTTTTTTCTATCATGAGTTGCCCATAAGCTGCTCAAAGTATGAGCACAGTTATGCTGTGGGTCTGATTCTGACTTTGAATAGTGCTTTACTTTGCATGTAGCCCCATTAACTTCAGTAGAACGATGCACAATGTAACCACTCAGCATAAGCAAGAATGATAATATATTCTTATTGTAAAGAGTTCAAGCACCCATCTCCCATGAGCACCCCCTCTAGTTGGGTGTATCTGCATTCTTTCAGTTCTGGTGACCCCTTTCAGTGGTTCTCAGGCAGTTTTTTCTCCCCACTGATTCAGCCCTCCTGCCAAGTGTCACATACTGTATGTGAACCCGAACAGACTCCTTCCAGGGTATACAATCCATCAGGGCCTATCTCCATACCCCTCTGGTGGTGTCTCTCTAGTCTTCCCTGGGCTCAGTCTTTATGCAGTTGCAACTTTGAAATGGGGCTGTGTACCCAGGGCTTCCTCATTGGAGATACTGTCTTCCTGCATCCCTGCCCAGGCTGAGTCCCCACAGCCAGCCTTCATTGCTCTCTCAGTCTCTGCTAGCAAACTTTGGCTTAGTCCTAGCAGCCAGCAGCCTCTTGCTCCCCAGGTCCCTACCAGCAGACTGTCTTTGGGCCTGCTACTTTTCCAGCCAGACACACAAACCCTTTTTCTCCAGCTCTAAGCAACAACTAGCTACTATGCTAGTCTACAGCTCCTAGCCCCTGATTGGCTGTTCCAGCAGTCCCTCTGATTGCTTGCTTCCTCACAATCACTCTAGGCTGCATGGAGGACCTCTTCGGTTCTCTTTTCCTGGGATGGGTGTGGCAGAACCCTGAGGCCTCCAGCAGGGGGCCTTTGGGCCTAGTCCACTGCATCCCACCGGTATGAAGAGGAACTTCCTTTTGACTTTTGGTATACCTTTGTGAATCTGTTTCAATACAGCTCTGGCTTTTTTTGGCACTTGTCTGCTTTCTAACCAACAATCTAACTAACTCCTTTGTTTAAGATTTTTCTTGCCCGTATGTATTATCGTTTTCCCCCCCGATAACACTCACTTTATTAATTTGGATACTTCACAATTGTCTGTAGATTTGCTTATATTTTCTCTTCATGTTGCTTTTTGATTCAGCCTCTCCTACCTTAGCCTAGTATTGTCTGTTAATGTAATTCATGTTCCTTTTACTTCCTCCTCAAGGACATTTATGAAGCTGATAAAGAAAGTAGGGCCCTTCCAGCTTCTCACTAGATACTTCACCCCATCTAAATGCAATGCAGTACTGTTTGTAACTATTCTGTGTTACATCTGTTAACCCATCTGTCAACCATTCTTTGATCCATTTCAGTTTATTGTCTCCAATATATCTTGTATGGCACTATGACAGGGTAGCTTGCCCCTTGAGGACTGGAGGGTTTAGGGCAAGTCAACTCTGATTACTAAAGAGGCACACCTGGGTAGGATCAGGTAATTCCCCATAAAGGTCAGCAGGTGGCTACACTGAAGGGATAGGCTGTGAAGTTGTACAAAGAAATGCCCCTGCAGGAAAGATCCTGATACTGGGTGTTGTAGGCACACAGCTAGAAGCTGGAGGTTCTAGCCTGGTTGGGCCTGTGAGCAGAGTGGACTGACAGGAAAAAGAAGCTAGCGGGTTGAGCCCTGGCCAGAAAGGGCTAGGGCTGGTGGCTGTAGGTGGAGTAAATTAGGACAGGAAGAGCTTTTGTGTGGTAGAAGAACCAGGGCTATGAACCTTTGTGTTATAGTTATAATCTTTATTTTGGGAAGCTGAGGATTGTTTGAACCATTTCTATAACTAAATCAGATCCGTGCTGGTGTGCTGTTAGCTATGAGAGAAATTGTGGTGTTATTAAGGGGCAAGCAAGAGGCTAATAGGGTCAGGGTGCCAGCAAAGTGACCCCAGGCTATGAGGGGGTGCTTAGTTAATGACAACCCTACTACAAGTTCTGTGCTGAATGCTTTGCTGCAGTCTAGACCTTAAGAGGTTATATCTATTGCAGACCTTTCAATCATATATTTTATAATGTTAACAAAAGGTTTTGAGATGATTGGGATTGCTTTTTTAAAAGCAATTTATTTCTTATGTTGCTGTTAACCTAAAAGATCTGTGTGATGAGGTTTAAAGGCATTTCAGCATAAAAGGGGTTAATGTGTTCCTAACTATCATATGCCTGCTCAGACTGGGTTACAAAAAGAAAGGGGAAGCTGATAGAAAGGAGGCTACCCTGGGTAAAGGTATGTTTTCTTCTTCCCCAGCTGACTAACTCTGGAAAGGTTGTAGGTGGTTGGTATCCAATAGTCTGGACTGACTTGCTCTGGTTTTGAGTTTGGGACTTAGGCCTGGTCTACACTACGCTGTTAAATCAATTTTAACAGTGTTAAATTTTAACAGCGTTAAATCGATTTAACGCTGCGCCCGTCCACACTACACTGCTCTTTAAATTGATTTAAAGGGCTCTTTAAATCGATTTCTGTACTCTTAGAAAACGAGAGGAGTAACCCTAATATCGATATTACTAATTCGGAATAGTGTTAGTGTGGACGGAATTCGACGTTATTGTCCTCTGGGGTGTAGTCCACAGTGCACCAGTGTTTGCAGATTTCGTCACAGAGTGGTGGGGTATGGACCATCACAATCAGCTTGATGCGCTCGTGTGATAGGGATCCACTGTCTTTCGGAGGGCTCTCTGTGAGCCGCTTCTGGCTAAGAGCAATCCGTGAATGCTCAGATCGGCACTTCTGCCAGTGGTGTGTAAACAGGAAAGAAGTGAGCAGCCAGCGACGCATTCTGAAATTCAACCCCTCTCTCCTGTCTCTCGTGCCCGTCGATGTATCCCTAGAGAGCGTGACTGGTGCCTCTCAGCAAGTCCCCGTAGACACGCACACATGGAGCTCCAATCGCTCCACAGGTCCTAGCATGTGCAGTCGCGCTGAAGAATCAAAGAAAAGAGCTCCACGTCTCGCGCTTCCACAGAGTAGCTATCTGCAGACTCTCACCTAACTCGCCTACTATGTTGGCAACGGGAGTGGTGCTGGGGGAGAGGATTCGTGCAGTGCTCTGAACAGAAATCTGGCCTAGATTCCAAAACAAAGATGGGAAAGACGAATATTCAAGAGAAACAGGGCTCTCGCTCACGCCGATCACGTTCACCTATTGGCGCGCGAAAAAGGACACTAGCAGCCTGCTTTTTGCTACCTGCGGTCATAGCGAGTAATGCGATGCAGTAGTGAAAAGTGTAAGGATTTATCAAGCCAGGGCGACCACGCAACAAGGAAGCAAACGGTGCGCCAGTTAGAAGTCTGAGTGAAGGGTGAAAAAACATGCCCGCTTCTACGGACTGAAGTCATCGCATGCAGGCTTCTAGGGGCCAGTGCAACCTGTGTACCCCACCCCCCTGGGACCCTGGGGAATTCTAGAAAGTGTGCTCGTTGGATTCTGGATTGTAAATTATCAACCACTTGAGCTTTGAGGATTCATGAGGGTTACAAGTGACATGTTAGCTGTAAGATAGACAGGGAATGTACGCCTTGTCGGGAGATTAGAGCACAACAGACTTTTTCAAGCCGCCTACAGCGCCGGAGCTTTTGATGACACCAGAGCGGAATTTACGACACTCCGTACACAGCCTCCCAAGCGCACTTTGCCCAGACAGCTGACCATGAACGCGACCTCTTGTTGGGTGAAATGGCCTTGCAGTACGCGTATTCATAGCTATTCAACGATGGAGTGTTAATACATAAGGACGCTCGTTTCTTAATGATTGAGTTTTGCGTGCTTGAGATGCGTCCAGCCAGTTTCAACGTTACTCAGTGAAAAGTGTTCTGTTAAGTGTATAGCGAGAGGTGGTGGAAGCGGTGAAATACCCTCGCAAGAAGATCTCATGAATCATCGTGGAGCTCTTCGTCAATAAGCATTTGCATGAGTAAGAGGAGTTATGCTGGGGCAAGGCAGCGTGGTTCTACTAGTGGGTGGACCTCCATATAAGGCTGCGCTTTGCGCAGAACAACATTTGCTCCAGACAGCATGCACTAGTTCGGGTAATTCAGTGATTTATCTTTAGAGTATGTATTCATAGGAGCACTATTTTCTTTGCGTGGTAGCTACGTGAGTTTTTTGAGTTGTGGCCTGTGCCAGAATTTTCAAGAAACTCTAATACTAAGCTTTTTCCTGTAACTTTTTACGGGCTGGCGAATTCACATCTTCAAGCCTGCTGGGAGTATATATCACATTTCGGTCAGTATACGGCTTGTTATCTCAGTGACCTTATATTACATTGCGTCTTTGGGTATTTAACATGGTGCGCTTGAAATTCATCTCAGAGGTGCAGTCTTCATGGGTTAATTGCGGGTGCGGATGCTGGACTTGTGGTTTTATGTGTTGTGCCCTTAGGCTGGGTGCTGGGTACTTTTCCGCTTAAATATCTCGAGTCCTTGCCGTCACTAGACAACAGTTTGGGGTGCAATGCAATAAGCTAGGGGGGGATGGTTCTACGCAGGAGAGAGGCGGCTGGGGGCTTTTCCTGTGATTATGGCGCGTGTGGCATAGGATCTTGCTCATCGAACTCCACGAGTTCTTCCTACGTCGATATAGTGGTTCCTACCCTCCGCCGAGATCCTCGCCATGGGTTGATATTTACAACCCCGACTTTGATTCGCACACGCCGGGGTGGGGTACTGGTTTGACAGCCCCCCTAGAATTGGCATGGCAGCTCAGACGGTATACGCGGGTATGTGTTTCGTAGCCGCTGTGATCCAGACTTAAGCGTTCTGCGATTCTTTCGCGCTTTTCTTGGTATTGTGCATGGTACTGAGGCTGCGGTTGAGAGATTTCGCATCA